>NC_069504.1:1084659833-1084877333 GCF_027579735.1 Bombina bombina
ATCCATGAGCTAATATTTTCAGATTTTCCCAGTCCTTTAATTTTGTACATTTATCTCTCCTGTGGGACTGTATCAAACGCCTTTGCAAAACCCAAGTATATCACACCAACTAATTGCCCTTTATCTATATATTTAGAATCTAATTCGATTAGTTTGACATGATCTATTTCTACTATGCCTGAGGATAACGAGTCTTGAGAAATTGAGAGAAGAGTTTTGTCTATAACAGAGCAAAGATCCTGTAAAACCCTTGGGTGTATTCCATCTGGACCTGGAGTTTTATTAACCTTAATATTATCCAGTTTTTTCCTGATATCCTCTAGACATAACCTAGTTAATGGTATGGGCTTGCATATTCTAGTTTGTTTCAATGTATCTCCCATTGGTTCCTCTCTTGTGTATACTGCCTTCTTCCTGTCACTGTTAATCATGGTATCCTTCACACATTTTAATGTCCCTCAATCTATCTATCTATCATCTATCTATCTATATATCTATCTATCTATCTATCTATCTATCATAAAACTATCTATTATATATATATATATCATATATCTATCTATCTATCCATCTATCATATATCTATATATCATATATCTATCTATCTATCTATCATATATCTATCTATCATCTATCTATGGGTGGTAGGCTTCCGTGAACAAAAATGTCTTAAGGGATTATTTAAAGGAGGACAAATTAGGGGAAAGTCTGATAATGTGAGGAAGTGCGTTCCAGAGGGTTGATGCCGCACGAGAGAAGTCCTGTAGTCTAGCATGGGAAGAGGTGATGGTAGAAGATGCAAGGAGCAGGTCATTGTTGGATCTTAGAGGGCGGGCTGGAGTATATTTGTCGATTAGTGTGGACAGGTAGGGGGTAACGTTAGTAAGGGCTTTGTAGGTCAGTGTGAGAATTTTCAATTTAATTCTGCTGTGAATGAGAGCCAGTTAAAGGGCTTGCAGAGAGGTACAGCAGATAGTGACAATAAAGGTAGATTAGCCTGGCAGAGGCATTAAGGTAGGATTTAAGGGGGGAGACTTGGGAGAGAGGAAGGTCAATTAGTAGGTTATTACTGTAGTCAAGTCGGGAAATTACCGGGAAGTGGATTAGCGTCTTAGTGGTGTCAGTCCTCAGAAATTGACTAATTTTGGGGATATTGCATAGGTTGTTGCGGCAGGATGAAGAGAGCAATTGGATGTGGGGTATGAAGGAGAGATTGGAGTCAAGTGTAACTCCGAGGCAGCAGACTTAAGGTGATGGGGAGATAATGGTGCTGCCAACAGTGATAGAAAAGTTAGATATCGAATTAGCGTTACAGGAGGGATTAGAAGGAGCTCAATCTTGGACATGTTAATTTTCAGGTGGTGAGAGGCCATCCAGGAAGAAATGCCAGATAAGCAGTTGCTGATGTGAGAAGGGACAGAAGGAGAGAGAACAGGGGTGGAGAGGTAGATCTGAGTATCATCAGCATAGAGGTGATATTGAAGCCATATCTGTTGATAAGTTAACCCAATGTGGATGTATAAATATAGGTTGAGGTACTCCAACAGAAAGAAGCAATGAAGAGGAGGAGTCACCAGCAAATGAGACAGAAAAGGACCTGTTAGAGAGAGATGAGTGGATCAAAGAGAGGGCAGTGTCACAGAGACTAAGCGAGCTTAGAGTCTGCAGAAGGAGGGGATAATCAATGGTGTCAAGTAAGATAAGTATAGAGTAGTATCTATCTAGCATCTATCTATATGTATGTTTTCCTTATATATATATATATATATATATATATATATATATATATATATATATATATATATATATATATATATATATATACAGATATATATTTTGATAGATAGATGATAGATATATGATAGATAGATAGATAGATAGATAGATAGATAGATAGATTTTGTTCATTCCTGGTTCTCACTGGCCCCAATATTGAAAACATCATCAGACCAACAAGAAACTGGGTTTGCCAGGCTCACAGTCCATCAGTCCAGCGATATATTCTAAAAAGTGGGCTGAACCTTGTTGTGCTGATGAGTGGCGATGTGCCATAGGATATAATGGAGATCATGTTTTACTTAATATTGTAATCGCAAAATTATGAAATATGAATATTGCAAACGTGCAATTGCATTCTCAATATAATGTAAATATGAATATTGTGATCGCGATTTCACATTCTCAATATAATGGAAATATTAATCACAATCTTAAAGGGGCATTACACACTAGAATTTTCTTTGCATAAATGTTTTGTAGATGATCTATTTATATAGCCCATACAGCTTTTTTTAAATAAGATTGCACTGATTTTCAGACTCCTAACCAAGCCCCAAAGTTTGAGAAGAATACTAACGTATACCTACTCCAGCTTGCTCCTGTTTGTGTAAAGAGTTGTTTGATATGCAGAGGAAGGGGGAGGGGGTGTCTGCTTTTTTTGCTATTGAAGCATTTGCAGTGGGTGTTCTAGCTAATCTTTTTAACAGAGCTAAACTAGAAGCTTCTAAGTAAGTTTTTAAAAGGTTTTATACTGGATTTTGATATCAGTATATGTGCATATTTGGCGAGATTACGAGTTTTGTCGGTAATGCTGTGCGTTGCTAACGTGCAGTTTCTCCTTACTGCTCACCTACAATAACGCTGGTATTACAGGTCTTTAGAAACCAGACGTTAGCTGCAAAAATGTGAGCGTAGAGCAAAATTTAGCTCCACATCTCACCTCAATAGCAGTGCTGCTTACGGTAGCGGTAAGCTGGCAAAATGTGCTTGTGCACGATTTCCCCATAGGAATCAATGGGGGAGAGATGGCTGAAAAAAAACCTAACACCTGCAAAAAAGCAGCGTAAAGCTCCTAACGCAGCCCATTGATTCCTATTGGGGAAATACATTTTATGTCTACACCTAACACCCTAACATGAACCCCGAGTCTAACCCCTAATCTGCCGCCCACGACATCGCCACTACCTGCATAATATTGTTTACCCCTAATCTGCCGCTCCGGACACCGCCGCCACCTACATTATCCCTATGAACCCCTTATCTGCTGCCCCCAACATCGCCGAACCCTACATTATATTTATTAACCCCTAATCTGTTGCCCCCAATGTCGCCGCAACCTACCTACACTTATTAACCCCTAATCTGCCGTCCCCAACGTTGCCGCCACTATACTAAAGTTATTAATCCCTAAATCTAAGTCTAACACTAACCCCCTAACTTAAATATAATTTAAATAAATATAAATAAATATTACTATCATTCACTAAATTATTCCTACTTAAAACTAAATACTTACCTATAAAATAAACCCTAAGCTAGCTACAATATAACTATTAGTTGCATTGTAGCTAGCTAAGGATTTATTTTTATTTTACAGCTATCTTTGTATTTATTTTAACAAGGTACAATAGTTATTAAATAGTTATTAACTATTTAATAGCTACCTAGTTAAAATAAATTCAAATTTACCCGTAAAAAAAAATCCTAACCTAAGTTACAATTACACCTAACACTACACTATAATTAAATTAATTACCTAAACTAACTACAATTGAAAAAAATTGTACAATTGAAAAAAACCCCCCACTAAATTACAGAAAAAATAAAATAATTCCAAGTTTTTTAAACTAATTACACCTAATTTAATCCCCCTAATAAAATAAAAAAGCCCCCCAAAATAATAAAAAGCCCTACCCTATACTAAATTACAAATACATTGCCCCAAAGAAATCAGCTCTATTACCTGTAAAAAAAAAAATACAATACCCCCCCAACATTAAAACCCACACACCCAACACTAACCCCTTGAAGATCACCCTACCTTGAGAAGTCTTCACCCAACCGAGCCGAAGTCCTCAACGAAGCCGGGTGAAGTGGTCCTCCAGACGGGCAGAAGTCTTCATCGAAGCCGGCCAGAAGAAGTCCTCCAGACGGGCAGAAGTCTTCATCCAGGTGGCATCTTCTATCTTCATCCATCCGGCGCGGAGCGGGTCCATCTTCAAGACATCCAACGCGGAGCATCCTCTTCTGGCAACGTCTTCAAACAGAATGAATGTTCCTTTAAATGACGTAATCCAAGATGGCGTCACTTGAATTCCGATTGGCTGATAGAATTGAACTTCAATCCTATTGGCTGATTGGATCAGCCAATAGGATTTTTTCTACCTTAATTCCGATTGGCTGATAGAATTCTATCAGCCAATCAGAATTCAAGGGATGCCATCTTGGATGACGTCATTTAAAGGAACATTCATTCTGTTTGAATATGTCGCCAGAAGAGGATGCTCCGTGTCGGATGTCTTGAAGATGGAGCCACTCCGCGCCAGATGGATGAAGATAGAAGATGCCGCCTGGATGAAGACTTCTGCCCGTCTGGAAGACCTCTTCTTCCTGGCTTGGATAAAGACTTCTGCCCGTCTGGAGGACCACTTCGCCTGGCTTTGTTGAGGACTTCGGCCCGGTTAGGTGAAGACTTCTCAAGGTAGGGTGATCTTCAAGGGGTTAGTGTTAGGCTTTTTTAAGGGGGTATTGGGTAGGTTTTAGAGTAGGGTTGGGTGTGTGGGTGGTGGGTTTTAATGTTGGGGGGGTATTTTTTTTACAGGTAATAGAGCTGATTACTTTGGGGCAATGCCCCACAAAAGGCCCTTTTAAGGGCTATTTGTAATTTAGTATAGGTTAGGGCTTTTATTATTTTTTTATTTTTTTTATTTTATTAGGAGGATTCGATTAGGTGTAATTAGTTTAAAAAACTTGTAATTATTTTATTTTTTTTCAGTAATTTAGTGGGGGGTTTCGTACTTTAGATAATTTTTTTCAATTGTATTTAATTGTTGTTAGTTTAGGTAATTAATTTAATTATAGTGTAGTGTTAGGTGTAATTGTAACTTAGGTTAGGTTTTATTTTACAGGTAAATTTGTATTTATTTTAGCTAGATAGCTATTAAATAGTTAATAAATATTTAATAACTATTGTACCTAGTTAAAATAAATACAAAGTTGCCTGTAAAATAAAAATAAACCCTAAGCACAATGTAACTATTAGTTATATTGTAGCTATCTTAGGGTTTATTTTATAGGTAAGTATTTAGTTTTATATAGGAATATTTTAGTGAATTGTAGTTATTTTATTTAGATTTATTTAAATTATATTTAAGTTAGGGGGGTGTTAGGGTTAGACTTAGATTTAGGGGTTAATAAATTTAATATAGTAGCGGCGACGTTGTGGGCGGCAAATTAGGTGTCGGCGATGTTAGGGATGGCAGATTAGGGGTTAATAAAATTTAACTAGTGTTTGCGATGCGGGAGGGCGGCGGTTTAGGGGTTAATAAATATTTTATAGTTGCAGCGATGTCCGGTTCGGCAGATTAGGGGTTAATTTTTTTTTTAAGTGTTTGCAATGTTGGGGGGGTGGCTCGTTTTAGGGGTTAATAGGTAGTTTATGGGTGTTAGTGTACTTTTTAGCACTTTAGTTAAGAGTTTTATGTTACGGCGTTAGCCCATAAAACTCTTAACTACTGACTTTTAAATGCGGTATCAGTCTTGACAGGAGAGGCTGTACCGCTCACTTTTTTGCAGACTCGTAATACTGGCATTATGCAAGTCACATTGAAAATATAGGATACGCAATTTACGTAAGTGGATTTGCGGTATTAACGACTCTGGCCAAAAAAGTGAGCGGTGAGCCTGTCATTTCAAGACTCGTAATACCAGCGTTAGGAAAAAAGCAGCATTAGGACCTCTTAACACTGCATTTTAACCCTAACACAAGACTCGTAATCTTGCCAATTATTCTTTATAGTAGTGTTTATAACATGCAGTTAAATGAAAATGGGTGTATACTGTCCATTTAAAATAAGTAAAAATTCACCCCTAAGGACACAATAGAAGATTAGTACAATTGCACTTACAGTTTACATACATATACCCACTATCCCTTAGCTCCTATAGGTGTATTACAGATATGGTTAATTCCCTATTGTATTGTACGATCAGGGGTTGAGTTTTCTATTGTATTGACCTACAGTACTGTGTAAAGGGATCATTTACATTACTGCTTCAATGTAGGTGACAATGTTTCTTTAAATATTTCAGACAAGCATCTCTACCCACTGAAATATATGGTAATACACCTCTTGGTGATGCTGCCTTTAAACAGAACTTTCGCAACATCATGACGGATCCCTTTTGAATATCTTGCTGCTTTGTACCGATCATCAGGGCCTCTGTATGAAGATAGGAAAAAGTCTTTTTTTTTTACATGTCCACTGCAATTTCTTACTCAGGACTAGTGGAATGGTGGAAATGTCAAGCCCTATTAATATATATATATGTGTGTAATGTGTTTATATATATATATATATATATATATATATATATATATATATATATATATATATATGTGTAATGTGTTTATATATATATATGTGTGTAATGTGTTTATATATATATATATATGTGTGTAATGTGTTTATATATATATATATATATATATGTGTGTAATGTGTTTTTATATATATATATGTGTAATGTGTTTATATATATATATATATATATGTGTGTAATGTGTTTATATATATATATATATGTGTAATGTGTTTATATATATATATATATGTGTAATGTGTTTATATATATATATATATATATATATATATATATGTGTAATGTGTTTATATATATATATATATGTGTGTAATGTGTTTATATATATATATATATATATGTGTAATGTGTTTATATATATATATATATATGTGTGTAATGTGTTTATATATATATGTGTAATGTGTTTATATATATATATATATGTGTGTAATGTGTTTATATATATATATATATATGTGTGTAATGTGTTTATATATATATATATATATGTGTGTAATGTGTTTATATATATATATATATATATATATATATATATATATATATATATGTGTAATGTGTTTATATATATATATATATATATATATATATATATATATGTGTGTAATGTGTTTATATATATATATATATATGTGTGTAATGTGTTTATATATATATATATATATGTGTGTGTAATGTGTTTATATATATATATATGTGTGTAATGTGTTTATATATATATATATATATATATATATATATATATGTGTGTAATGTGTTTATATATATATATATATATATATGTGTGTAATGTGTTTATATATATATATATATATATGTGTGTAATGTGTTTATATATATATATATGTGTGTAATGTGTTTATATATATATATATATATGTGTAATGTGTTTATATATATATATATATATATATGTGTGTAATGTGTTTATATATATATATATGTGTGTAATGTGTTTATATATATATATATATATGTGTGTAATGTGTTTTTATATATATATATATGTGTGTAATGTGTTTATATATATATATATATATATATATATATATATATATATATATATATATATATGTGTGTAATGTGTTTATATATATATATATATATGTGTGTAATGTGTTTATATATATATATATATGTGTGTGTAATGTGTTTATATATATATATAAAAATATAAAGATACAGATGAATAAGCAAAAAAAAAAAGAAGGAAAAATATGGAAATAAACTGAGACAGATAAAGAGGGAGGGAGATATTAGATTAATCTGTCTGCAGCTGACACATTGCATTAGAGCAATGGAGTGTTTCTTTTTGGTATTGATCGAGCGCACAGCAGAAAACACTTAGAAGTAAAAAGCAACGGCGGTGTGTGCCAATAGAGCATGACAATATGAGGGTCATACAATATACAGCTTTGCAGAACCCTGACTCAAAATACACGTTTGCTTTAGTCCCAATAATTGTTTGCAGAGCTGACTAGTGTAGCATCGCATCAGCAGTTCCCCTGATGAGGCTCCTGGCTGCGTCAGTCTAGGAATGAGTCTTAACCTTATTTTGCCGGTCAACTCAATATAGATTTAGTGCTAGACCCTGTAAAGAGAAGGTTACACCTGGTTTATATCTAACCTTTACCAAACAATCAAGTTAGAAGTTTAAATTCTAATGCGAGAAACATTTTGTAAAAGGATTTTAGTTTAAAAGGGACAGTCAACATCAGAATTTGTGTTGCTTATAAAGATGGATAATCCCTCTATTACCCATTCCCCAGTTTTGCATAACCAACACAGTTATATTAATATACTTTTTACCTCTGTGCTAACCTTGTATCTAAGCCTCTGCAAACTGCCCGCTTATTTCAGTTATTTTGACAGACTTGTATTTTAGCCAATCAGTGCTGACTCTTAGGGTAACTTCACGTGCATGAGCTCAATGTTATCTATATGACACACATGAAATAATGCCCTCTAGTGGTGAAAACAGTCAAAATGCATTTAGATTCAAGGCAGCCTTCAAGGTCTAAGAAATTAGCATATGAGCCTCCTAGGTTAAGCTTTCAACTAAGAATGCCAAGAGAACAAAGCAAAATTGGTGATAAAAGTAAGTTGGAAAGTTGTTTAAAATTACATGCCCTATCTGAATCATGAAAGCTTATTTTGGACCGGACTGTCCCTTTAAGTTTTGAAAAGATTTGACCACTTCTTTGAATTAAATCACCATATGAATGTATTATATCCATTCAAAGTGAAAAAATACTAGTAGCAATATACATTCATTATTTATTTTGCCATTGTGTTCCCTATAATTAAACTCTGTATAATTGTAAGACTTCACAAGCCTAACCCTGCTACATATCTATTTCTAATTGTCCTCAACAGAGATGACAAGATACTGCAAAATAATGTAACTTTTGCTAACAAAATTACAGTGGCAATCCTTGTTTATTTCAGTAAGAAGCCAGGATTGATTGGTCCATGTCAAGTAAAGCCAAGGGGTGGGGGGAATTTAGATACTGAAAATCATTTGCAGTAAATAAGATGTTAGTGTAATCAGAAAGTTTTTACACTTGTTTAATATGTTCATTGACAGACTACAGAAACTTCTTGTAATTAAAGGGTTTTATAACCCTTTGAGAATGTTGCTAGTAATAGAAAAGAGATAACAGCTCATGTTAAAGGGACATTGTGCTGTTACATTATTTCCCAACGATCCATTTTTTTCTGCTTGAAATTATTCAATTGTTTACAAATAGATCATTTACTTTTATTTTGCCTGTCGCAACCACCACTTCAACAGAAAATATGAATACTGCAGTATTCTTATAGAAAAGCTAGGTAAAAAAGAGACAGCGGCAGAAACCTCACGGTTAGGGTTAGAGGGAGCCGAGCCCTATGCCCTGTTAAAATGGTGTTCCTGCAGCTGCTTGGAATACAATAAACTTCTATCAGGTGGCAGCAGTTTATAAAGAGGGGAGAAAAGCAGATCTCACCCTTCAAGGAAATATTATAATTTATGTGTTTGTTAGTCATAAACGTATGCAGCCCTTAAAGCTTCTTGTGTTAGGAAGTTGGTCATCACGGCTCCATCTGAATCATGTATGTTTAATTTTGACTTTCCTATCCCTTTAAATATAGGAATTATTTAGGTAATCCTGATCATAACATAGTAACATTTTAAATCCATTGGAAATGCAATATTACCAGTGACCAAATAATAGAGATGTGCATTCGTTTTTGGACAAATGGACATTTGTACTGAAAATCCGATTTTCGTTTTCGGAAACAAAAATGAATATTCGAATGAATGCACCAGCAAAGAGAACAAAAAAATATTGACGAAATTAGTTTGTATTTATTTGTTTCCATTAAATTACTTTTAAAGATTTAATTATTAATGTGTGAGCGGACATGATCCGATATTGCTGATCATGTCCGCTGCACATCGATAAATGCCAACAGCATACGCTCTCGGCATTTATCATTGCACCAGCAGTTCTTGTGAATTGCTGGTGTAATGCCGCCCCCTTCATATTCGCGGCTAATTGTCCACAAGCAGGAGTGTCAATCAACCCGATCGTATTCGATCGGGTTAATTTCTGGCGATGTCTGTCCGGTGCTTCAGAGCAGGTGGACAGGATATGGAGCAGCGGTCTTTAGACCGGCGAGCCTGAAACACGGGGCATCAAGCTCCGTACGGAGCTTGATAAATATGCCCCTTAGTATTTACCTTAAAGGGACACTGAACCCAATTTTTCTCTTTTGTGATTCAGATAGAACATGCAATTTTAAGCAACTTTAGAATTTATTTCTATTATCAAATTTTCTTAATTCTCTTGGGATCTTTATTTGAAAAAGCAGGAATTTAAGCTTACAAGCCGGACCTTCTTTGGTTCAGCACCTGGGTAGCGTTTGCTGATTAGTGGCTACATTTAGCTCTACATATGAATATATTAAGTACAATAATGCACATAAATCATTAGGGAAGTATATTGCAGTAGTAATTATTGATTTTCTGTATTGCTAGTTGTTCTTGCTTGATGTGCAAGATATTATGTATTAAGGAGCTCACATAACTAATAGATGTACACAAAACTAATAGACATACACAAAACTAATAGATGTACACAAAACGATTATACTTACACAAAACTAATAGATGTACACAAAACTAATAGATGCACACAAAACTAATAGATGCACACAAAACGATTATACTTACACAAAACTAATAGATGTACACAAAACGATTATACTTACACAAAACTAATAGATGTACACAAAACTAATAGATGTACACAAAACTAATAGACATACACAAAACTAATAGATGCACACAAAACAATTATACTTACACAAAACTAATAGATGTACACAAAACTAATAGACATACACAAAACTAATAGATGTACACAAAACGATTATACTTACACAAAACTAATAGATGTACACAAAACTAATAGATGTACACAAAACTAATAGACATACACAAAACTAATAGATGCACACAAAACGATTATACTTACACAAAACTAATAGATGTACACAAAACGATTATACTTACACAAAACTTATAGATGTACACAAAACTAATAGATGTACACAAAACTAATAGATGCACACAAAACTAATAGATGCACACAAAACGATTATACTTACACAAAACTAATAGATGTACACAAAACGATTATACTTACACAAAACTTATAGATGTACACAAAACTAATAGATGTACACAAAACTAATAGATGCACACAAAACTAATAGACATACACAAAACTAATAGATGTACACAAAACGATTATACTTACACAAAACTTATAGATGTACACAAAACTAATAGATATACACAAAACTAATAGACATACACAAAACTAATAGATGTACACAAAACGATTATACTTACACAAAACTTATAGATGTACACAAAACTAATAGATGTACACAAAACTAATAGACATACACAAAACTAATAGATGTACACAAAACGATTATACTTACACAAAACTTATAGATGTACACAAAACTAATAGATGTACACAAAACTAATAGACATACACAAAACTAATAGATGCACACAAAACGATTATACTTACACAAAACTAATAGATGTACACAAAACGATTATACTTACACAAAACTAATAGATGTACACAAAACTAATAGATGTACACAAAACTAATAGACATACACAAAACTAATAGATGTACACAAAACAATTATACTTACACAAAACTAATAGATGTACACAAAACTAATAGACATACACAAAACTAATAGATGTACACAAAACAATTATACTTACACAAAACTAATAGATGTACAAAAAACTAATAGATGCACACAAAACTAATAGATGCACACAAAACGATTATACTTACACAAAACTAATAGATGTACACAAAACTAATAGATGCACACAAAACTAATAGACATACACAAAACTAATAGATGCACACAAAACGATTATACTTACACAAAACTAATAGATGTACACAAAACAATTATACTTACACAAAACTAATAGATGTACACAAAACTAATAGATGCACACAAAACTAATAGATGCACACAAAACTAATAGATGCACACAAAACGATTATACTTACACAAAACTAATAGATGTACACAAAACTAATAGATGCACACAAAACTAATAGATGCACACAAAACGATTATACTTACACAAAACTAATAGATGTACACAAAACTAATAGATGTATACAAAACTAATAGATGTATACAAAACTAATAGATGCACACAAAACTAATAGATGCACACAAAACGATTATACTTACACAAAACTAATAGATGTACACAAAACTAATAGATGTATACAAAACTAATAGATGTATACAAAACTAATAGATGTATACAAAACGAATATAATTGCCATGTAATATAATAGCCATATAGGATGTCTTTCTTGTCCTTCTTGATACCCTTGATAAATTAAACAAACATCGTAGGAACACTATAACAACTATTTTTCTCTCCTTTCCCCTTTCAATTCCTCATATTCTCCCACACATAGCAATTATCATCCGTTTGCTGAAGGAAGGAATTAGGCTCTTTTTATGTCTCTCCACTCCCTTAAGTTGGTCCCAAAATAGAACAATTCTTACTATAAAAGTATACATAGGAATAGCAACAGATAGCCACTAGTATAGGCATATTTATGGACACTTTCAGACTTATATCTGCCATATTTGGTATATTTACACTTGTAGGATTGTCTGTCCACATGTGTGTGTATGTATATATATATATATATATATATATAAAACAAGCATATGTAGAGGTCCAAAAGGAATATATTTAGTTCAGTAAACAAATATATCATCTGAACACATCTTGCACCCAATTGGAATTCAATACAATATTTATGTAACCTATTGTAACTTTTTTATATTTCAAATTGAGAGATTATTAACTATGTATTCTTATTCTTCTTGTTTATATACATTGTTATCCTTACCTATCCACTTATTGTAACAGCCAATGCACTGCTGAATGTTATAACATTGTTTTCTATCATATCATTTATTAGAACTAACCCTCACCTGTATTCTCCAGAGGTACACTCCCCTAGAGGGAGGAATTTAGCAACTGATTGGTTATTGACCTGTATTAATACACACCTGGAGTACCAGGTATCTATCTCTGATGAAGCACATGTGCTCATGCGCGACACACGTCAGATAGTAGGTGCTTCCATGACCAACTGTTAACAGCTTGAATAAACTATCCTTGCACTGGCACTCTGGTTCCGGTTTTCGTCTCTCTCTTTTCATTTGTATTCCAGTGGATGGATTAACCGCTCTAACACCGGGCCAAACCAGTTGCTCACTATATCAGCATATCCAATTGCCCAGGCTTTGTGCTATTTAGAAATGGCACCTGAACTGTAGATGGCAAGGCATACACCATTCGACAATGGACATCATCTATACATGGCTATACACGTCAAACATGTGTGAAAACGAGCGCCAAGAGCGCTGAGGAGTGACGTCAGAAGTGAGCAACAGGCTCAGCGGATCAACATGCTATGGAGCGAGGAAGTGGAGACTTGTTTACTGGGCACTACAGCATCCCTACCGACCAACGGAGGAGGAGCTTGCTTTATACCTGAACCACCACTATTTGGACGAGTCTCCTTTACACAATCCTGCACTTCAGTGATCAACCCATCTGACTCCAGCTCCAACTTCAATACGCCCCTGCCGTTCCCCAGTGAGTACCCTGACAAGGCTAAACTAAAAATCTACTGTTTAGCCAACATCAGTGTCCCAATAAACGGACTGTCTCATCTATACCAATACTAACCTTAAATTTGGGATAATGATCATTTGATCCTGTCAAAGAACTTATTGTTACCTCAATGAACTATCAGAGACTGATCCCTATTTGAGAATCATCTCCAATTAAAACTACTAATGGAACTTATGAATACCAAAAAAATTACTCTTTAACAGTAGCAGAAAAACGGGGCTTATTATCACCTAATATTATATACCTAGCTTAAAATTTCTTTTCATGGCTAGGCATTGGTTATACTGTCGATTAGGAACAATTGTTTTTTCTTTTTTTTCAAGTGTAATCAAAATATTTTTCCAGTTCCTTAATAGATTATAGTGAATATTTGCTATATCCCAGCTTACACTGCTTATCTTGATATACTATATTTCTACCAGTACATACCAGTACTCTTAACATTGTTTTATTCAGCTAACAGAGGTATCTAACAATCAGTACTATAGATCAGAAATACTTATTAACATCTACATACTTGTCATTATGGCTGAAGGTCACGGTCCTACAGGGGTATTAGACACAGATAGACGAAAGCACATAATGAATTTAGCACTGAAAGGAAGCTCCAATATTGGAGATGAAATAATACAAAGTGACTTAGTCACAATTTTCTCTAATTTAGAAAATAAAAAGTACAAAGAATCCAATTTGTGGTGGGACATTGTCACGGTTCCCGCCGTTGCAGACAGCCAGGCATGGTCACCCCTTTGGTGGCAAGTGATGGACTTGAACCTGCGACCTCTTCTATCCTAAGCTTGTTCTCTTTCCTCTAAGCCATGGCTGCTTCTCGCTGTTTTAGTGTGTATGTAAGCCTTTCATTACTTTTCCTTATCCTGCCTGCAGCACTGGGGCTGGACTCTGGATATTACTTTGCCTAGATTACCTGTGCTCATTTACAACCTGTCAGTCAGGCTTACCTGGGACTTCCTACCAATTAGCAGCTCATTAGCTGGCTATATAACCCTGCCTTTTCCTGTGCTCAGTGTCAGTTCTTTGTTTCATGTTTCCTGTTTAGGTGTCTTTGTTCCTAAATCCCCAAGACTGACCCTGGCTTGTGACCCCAGCTCTGTTCATCATTTACCTGCACCTCTGGCTTCCTTTGTTCTCTGCAATACCTTGACTACTCTCTTGGATTTACCCTTGTTTGTACAGCATTCTTGGATCCTTGTTTTTTGCACACAGCCCCTGTGCATTTATTCACAGCCCAGGTGGTTTTCTTACCTGATCACTTTGGGCTGTGATACCTGTAAGGGTGAGCATATATCTCTGCTACAGACTCCAATCAAGGTAAGACCTTTACATTAAAACTGACCATTATGGAGCCCACAGAGATGAACAGGATGCTCACTGCCCTGACCCAGCAAGTATCGAACTTGTCTCAGACTGTTCTGAATTTGCAACGAGACTTTTGTGCTCTTAAAGGTACGATACACCCCGAACCAGTGTATTGTGAACCTTTTGTACTATTGCCTGAGAGATTCGATGGTAGCCGTTCCTCCTTCTTATCCTTTAAGGTGGATTGTGAGCTCTTGTTTGCCTTAAAGCCTCTTACGTATGCCACTGACTTCATCATGGTCCGCTCAGCCATCAACCTGCTTTCTGGGCAGATAAAAAAATGGGCACACCAAATGCTCCTGGCTAAAACTCCAGTCCTAGACAACTGGGGGGCTTTCATAACAGCCATGGCCACTCAGTGTACTACCACAAGGCAAACTAAGGTTCCTAGGACTGTTCCACGGCTTCCTCGTGACTGGGATGCTTTTTACCAGTACTTACCCGCAAACCTTGATGCTCCTGATGAATCGTATACTCCTTACCAGGACATTGAGGACCCATGGAGATAGGGGTTATCCGGAATAGGCAGGCTTCCCAAGAAAGAGCCAGGAGGAGGAGCCATGGCCTTTGCTTTAACTGTGGGGAAAGAGGACACTTCATCTTTTTTTGCCTTATTCGCCCACCTCAGTCTCCAGCTCTGCAAACGGGCACTGTTTTTGTTCACCCTCTTTATTATACATGCAATTCTGTGAAATGCCAAGGTTGCTTTCATGGCTGTCCATGTTCTGCTGTTCAGAAGAGTCTACTAACCTCTGAAACTGTTATTTCCTGTAGACCTACGGAACCTGCTCTTGCTAGTCCTGAAGTCCCTAAGACCTTGGTTATGCCTCTACCTCTTGCTCTTGAAGCGTCTTCTCAACTTTCTGATTTGCCTAATCCTGAAACCATCATCACTTCTGTGCTGGCAAGCACCAGCATTACGTTCTGTCCTGACAAAGTACTGCCACCTGACTGCACTTATACCTCGAATGGTACTCTTGTTTGCAAGAAGGATCTTGTGATGTTCGAGAAAGCGCTGCGAGTACTTTGACAGCGGCCAAAACCAAAAAAAATTGGAAGAAGGCTGCCAAGGCCACTATTGGTACAGTGTTTCCCAGTAATGTAGATGATGACCAAATTTTAGGTCAGGGTGCCTATGCGAGAGTTGCCATCCTTGACACGTCCGATGATGAGGCTGACTTTACCCCCAAACTCAAAGTGGTCTCTACCCAGCCTGTTCAAACCTGGGGGGCAATTTTAAGGGGAGGGAACTGTCATGGTTCCCACCGTTCCATGCAGACAGTCAGGCGTGGTCACCCCTTTGGGGGCAAGCAGGGGACTTGAACCTGGGACCTCTCTTATCCTAGGCTTGTTCTCTTTCCTATAAGCCACGGCTGCTTCTCTCTATTTGTGTGTATATGTAAGCCTTTCATTACCTTTCCTTATCCTGCCTGCAGCACTGGGGCTGGACTCTGGATATTGTTTTGCCTGGATCACCTGTGCTCATTTACAACCTGTCAGGCTTACCTGGAACTTCCTACCAATTAGCAGCTCATTAGCTGGATATATAATCCTGCTTAGTGTCAGTTCTTTGTTTCATGTTTCCTGTTTAGGTGTCTTTGTTCCTGAATCCCCAAGACTGACCATGGCTTGTGACCCCAGCTCTGTTCATCATTTACCTGCACCTCCTGGCTTACTTTGATCTCAGCAATACCTTGACTACTCTCTTGGATTTACCCTTGTTTGTACAGCATTCTTGGATCCTTGTTTTTTGCACACAGCCCCCGTGCATTTATTCACAGCCCAGGTAGTTTTCTTACCTGATCACTTTGGGCTGTGATACCTGTAAGGGTGAGCATATATCTCTGCTACAGACTACAATCCAGGTAAGACCTTTACAGACATAGGGCTAGATTTATCAAAGCCATTCTCCTTTAAATCCCGTCCAAAATAGCGCATAAGACCTGATCATCACAGCACTCTGCGCCTATAATTGCGCAAATCTGAAAGAAACTTCTTCGCACTCCACTTGCATTCACCTAGGCGCACAGGTGTGCTCCCGAGTGCAACAATATACATTAGTAATACGCGTAATTTAACAGCCTGACCTACAAATACACCTAGTTTCTTATTTATCATTGCTTTGCGCTGATAGGGAACTGCAATTTCGGCTTCAATTGCGTGTTGTATATTTCGCCATACAGACTGAGGTGAACACCATTATAACACATGCTTTTACATCTTGTAATGCAGGACTTTCTTCTTTTAACTAATTTTTCAAAGGCTCAGCCCCAAGAAGAGACTGTTATTGCCAGAAATTTGCGCTTCCAATGGCGCATATGGGTACCAACAGTTTTATATATACAGTATATATCGATATATTGATATTTTCATTTTTGCGATCTTAAATTATCAACATATGGCAAAAACAGCACAGAAACATTATATAATATAAATATAATCTAAATATTAACTTAAAAAACGTTTACTGTACTGTGATAAATAAGGAGCAAATGCTGTTTCCAACAGGCAAAATTTATCATTATTAGCACTTTATATTCACACCTGTGTTTTTATTTAATTTGAGGACACTCACATTTTGAACAATCACGCCGCTCTTTTATCCACCTTAAACACACGTTATATTTTCTGAAGAACGCTTCAAAAGTACTTTTGTCACGCTCCGTATTGGTTTAGGAGCATTTTTTCTACATCTATCGCCCACACTGGTATACAATTAAAGATCATCGTAATTCACACATTATCTGTATAAACACATAAGTTAAACCTATGTTGTGAGCCAGGTTTCATTTTCTTTTTTCTATATATTATTGATCCTTCAGTATTTGCCCCATTCACCTCCATTTATAATTTAACACTTTCATCCCTCACCACAACCTCAAACATATTTTTTAGCGCATGTAATTTTATCCGATCTTTTTCTTTTTAATTTATTTGCCACTGTATTGAAGTCAAATACCAAGTGCCTTCTATAATCCATTTACTAGACACTTCAGCAAGTATTGGCCTTTTATAAACCACCCGCAAGCATTGTCTTCTTTTTTAAGTCTGAAACCTGAATTTTTTCAGGATTATGTATTTGTTATTTTTATTGTAACATGGATCCATGAATTGTTGCTGTTCTGTATCCGAGTGTAATAGCACTTATTAGAATTGTATCAAATTGTATTTTTTACCAAACTTATTGTTATCACTGGTATTTGTTGTTCTGATCCTGGACCCAGCCTACATTTGTTTGGCGCTCTGATATACCTCCCTTATACGGAATTCAAGGGATGCTATCTTGGATGACGCGCCAGATGACTTGAAGATGGAGCCGCTCCGCATTGGAAGGATGAAGATAGAAGATGCCGTCTGGATGAAGACTTCTGCCCGTCTGGAGGACCACTTCTTGCCGTCTGGATGAAGAATTCTCCCGGCTTCATTGAGGACTTCTTGCCGCTTGGATGAAGACTTCTCCCGGCTTCGTTGAGGATGGATGTCCGGTCTTCAAAAACTGTAAGTGGATCTTCGGGTTTTTTTTTAAGGGTTTATTGGGTGGGTTTTATTTGGGTGGGTTTTTGGGTGGGTTTTATTTTTAGCTTAGGGTTTGGGCTGAAAAAGAGCTAAATGCCCTTTTAAGGGCAATGCCCATCCAAATGCCCTTTTCAGGGCAATGGGGAGCTTAGCTTTTTTAGATAGGATTTTATTTGAGGGGTGTGGGTGGTGGGTTTCACTGTTGGTGGGTTGTTTGTATTTTTTTTACAGGTAAAAGAGCTGATTTCTTTGGGGCAATGCCCAGCAAAAGGGTTTATTTGGGGGGGGGGGGCTTTTTTTATTTTGATAGGGCTATTAGATTAGGTGTAATTAGTTTAAATATTTGATCATTTCTTTTTTATTTTATGTAATTAAGTGTTTGTTTGTTTTTGTAATTTAGTTAATTGTATTTAATTAATGTAATTTATTTAATTTTAGTGTAAGGTTAGGTATTAGTGTAAGACAGGTTAGGTTTTATTTGACAGGTAAATTTGTATTTATTTTAACTAGGTAGCTAGTAAATAGTTAATAACTATTTACTAACTAGTCTACCTAGATAAAATAAATACAAACTTGCCTGTGAAATAAAAATAAAACCTAAGATAGCTACAATGTAACTATTAGTTATATTGTAGCTAGCTTAGGGTTTATTTTATAGGTAAGTATTTAGTTTTAAATAGGAATTATTTAGGTATTAATTGTAATTTTTATTTAGATTTATTTTAATTATATTAACGTTAGTGGGTGTTAGGGTTAGACTTAGGGTTAGGTTTAGTGGTGGTGATTTTGGGGGCAGCAGATTAGGGGTTAATAACAGTAATGTAGGTTGCGGCGATGTTAGGGACATCAGATTAGGGGTTAATAATATTTAACTAGTGTTTGCTATGTGGGAGTACAGCGGTTTAGGGGTTAATATGGTTATTCTAGTTGCGGCGATGTCGGGAGCGGCAAATTAGGGGCTAATAATTTTATTTTGGTGTTTGCGATGCAGGAGGGCCTCGATTAAGGGGTTAATAGGTAATTTATGGGTTTTAGTGTACTTTTTAGCACTTTCGATATGAGTTTTATGTTACGGCTTTGTAACATAAAAGCCATAACTACTGACTTTCAGTTTACGGTATGGATCTTGTAGTTATGGGCTGTACCGCTTACTTTTTAGCTGGACAGGCAAACTCGTAATACCGGCGCTATGGAAGTCCCAATGAAAAAGGACTTTTTGAAAGCTGCGGTAGTTATGTTGTGTGACAGCCAAAAAAGTGTGTGGTACAGCTATACCTGCAAAACTCGTAATAGCAGCGGTAGCGAAAAAGCAGCTTTATGAGGCTTTTTCACCCATAATGCAAAACTCGTAATCTAGCTGAAACATAATAACAGCAAGAAAAGGAATAATCAGTCTTACCATATATCCACTCCCAAAAGGGTTACATTCTCAAGCATTGAGACAGATAATACAACCAATACTTAAAATCAAAAAGACACACAGACACACACAAATAATACAAATGAGGATTCAGATAGCTCACCAGTGTCACAAGAAAGAACACAATTAGCCACATTAGTTAGCACTCCTATCACTAGTAGTACCCCAAAAAAGGATTTACCTCCCAGATATCCAAGTCGGATAAAGAAAACCCTCATGAAGCAGTAATTTATCTGACACATCACTCAACATCAATTACATCTTATGAATAAAGCCTTATCATTTGCACCTTCCACGAATTTTGAATTATTTTCCACTATATTAGATGTTAATTCACTAGTGAGAAAAATCACTCTAAGAAAACATTTTCTAACACAGGCCCAAAATGACACGGACACAGAGTCACCAAGTAGCACTAATAATCTTTCTTCAGATACCACACTAGGGGCTAACACACCCAATTTAAAGTATCCTATAGATATAGGCATCACATTCACAGATCTATGTGACTTGAACGATCTCATCACACTTCAAACACTAACACTAAGAGAGATGAGCACCCACAATTCCATGTCTACCATTAATACAATGATCAAAAACAAATTACATTTCTACCCAGTACAAAGTAGAAGTGATTCCATTGAGATGTTTCACAACCTGATAGAGCAAGAAATCACTCAATTACACCATCTCATCACAGATGATCTGATTACTCACAAAGACAATTTGACACTAGAAGAGAGAAAATCACTTCAGACTTTAAAGAATAACCCTAATATAGTAATTACCTCAGCAGACAAGGGAAGGGCCGTAGTTGTTCTCAACAAAACAGACTATAGATCTGAGGCCCTGTCCCAACAAACTGACATCAAGACTTACCAGAGGCTGAATTTTAACCCCACAGAAAAATTCAAAAAAGAACTACATTCATTACTAGACACGGCTTGTGAAGAATGTCTTATCACAGAAGAACTCACACTACACTTTCTCATTGACTATCCCATTGTCCGCAGCTTTAGTATAGTACCAAAAATTCACAAAACTTTGGAAAAACCACCAGGAAGGCCCATAGTGGCCAGTAGGGGTTCTCTAGGCGAAAGGTTGGGAGACTGGTTAGACAATGTAGTACAATCTATAGTCAGATCTCTTCCAGGTTACATACGTGACAGCATACATCTGATAAGCAAACTAGATAAAATCAAATGGGAGAGGGGGTTTAAATGGTTGACCATAGATGTCTCCTCCCTCTACTCCAGTATCCCCCATCCAGAAGGACTGAAGGCTTTGAAATATATGCTGGAAAGATATACTGACTATCCAGACAAATTCATTAGCTTTCTAATTGAGATAACCAGCTATTTGTTAACCCAGAATTATTTTGTGTTTGAGGGGGTATATTACCTCCAAAGATGTGGCACAGCCATGGGGGCAAAGTTTGCCCCCTCATATGCGAACTTGAACATGGGCTACTTTGAAAACAGCCACATCTTAGGGGGTGACTAACCCCTCAGACACAATATTTTAATATATGTCAGATTCATAGATGACCTCATCCTAATTTATAGAGATGAGGAGCACATGATCATCCTGCAGTTTATAGACCATCTCAACCACAATGATCTTAATATCTTATTTACATATCATACTAATGAATTGAAAACTGAATACCTAGATCTCAACTTACAATATGATGACAATAATAATATAATCAGTTCAAATTACAGAAAACCACTCTCCAGAAACACCATATTGAGAGCAGACTTATGTCATGCACCTCACGTGAGGAATGGAATACCTAAAGGACAATTCCTCTGTTTACGTAGAAACTGCTCGACTTTACAAATATATAATACTGAAGCAAAAATATTGACCAACAGATTGGTGGCAAGAGGCTACAACAAAGCCACACTCAAAACTATAAGCTCACTAATTGCCCAAACAGACAGACGGACACTACTCAATCAGGTTAAACACAAAACAAACAATAAGAATTAAAAAAAACAATAGTGAACACACAAAAACCTAATCAAACAAACACAATAAGGGATCACAATAACCCAGTAGACACAGATGTAATATATTTTACAACTAAATAAAGTACACAATTTTATAACATCTGTGGTATTATTAGAAAATATCTACCAGTTCTAAATGGAGACCCCAAACTCAAATTTAAACTCAACAACAAAATCAAATATGTGGCAAAAAGATAAACCAACATAGGTGACATAGTTAAGATGGAATTCATTGATAGTGAAGCAAGACAAAGGAACTGGCTCACCCCAACTTCAGTTTTTTTTTTAAAATGTGGCCATGTTCCATACAATTCATGCTTATATACTAACAAAAGCAAAACATTCACTTCAACAAATACAGGAAAGGCATATAACATCAATAGTAGAATAAATTGCACATCGACATTTGCCATCTATCTAGTCACCTGCAAACAGTGCCACTTTCAATACATAGGCATTACCACCCATCCTCTAAAAGACAGGATTAGAGAACACCTCATTTCCATAGAGGAAGAGATTCCAAGAACACCCCTAGCCAAGCATTTTCACAAGCACCCAATAGCTATTTCAATGTTTTCATTCTTAGGCATAGAACATATAGACAAGAATCCCTAGGGAGGAGACAGACAAAAACAACTCTTGAGAAGAGAGGTATATTGGATTTTCCAATTAGCCACCAGATACCCATCAGTATCAACCGCAGATATGATGTTAATCTATTTGTGGACTAAACCATAACCCATCAGAAACTGGGTAAGATTACACACATATTCATATAAACATAAATAAACATCAACATTCGCAACTTATAGGATAACCAAAAACCAAGAAAGAAATTAACCAAATAAGAAAAAAACACACTAATTGAATGTTAAAACATTTTTATATAGGTAATATAATAGCCATATAGGATGTCTTTCTTGTCCTTCTTGATACCCTTGATAAATTGTAGGAACACTATAACAACTATTTTTCTCTTCTTCCCCCTTTCAATTCCTCATATTCTCCCACACATGGCAATTAGCACTTGTTTGCTGAAGGGAGGAATTAGACTCTCTTTATGTCTCTCCACTCCCTTAAGTTGGTCCCAAAATTCTTACTATAAAAGTATACATAGGAATAGGGTCCTTAGCAACAGATAGATATCTGCCACTATTATAGGCATATTCATTGACACTTTCAGACTTATATCTGGCATATTTGGTATATTTTCACTTGTAGGAATGTCTGTCCACGTGTGTGTGTGTGTGTGTATATGTATGTATGTGTGTGTGTGTGTGTGTGTATCTATATATATATATATATATATATATATATATATATATATATATATATATATATATATATATATATATATATATTATTGTGAAGGAGGAACCAATGGGAAAGACACTATAACAGAGCTCTCAAACCCTTACAAACCTTATCAATAACTAAACTTGGTAACCTTTAGCCAGTTAGTCTGACATCAGTGATGGGTATTATAACGGATTATATTTAAGAGTAAATTCATGAAAAGAAAATCATGAGTAACAATGAGCATGGTTTTATTTGGAATAGATAATGTCAAACTAATCCAATTAGTTTATATTAGGAAGAAAGTAAGGACATAGATAAAGGTGAAGCAATTAATATTATTTACTTGGATTTTACAAAGGTATCTCATACAGTGCCAAAGAAAAGATTATTGTACTGAGTTAAAGGGGAATGATACTCAAGAGTGTTCTTTGTTTTATTTAAAACAGAATTATTCAAAATGTAGTGTAGAGCTTTTTTATTTATTTTTTTGTTTTGGCTCTTGTCATGGATACCAAGCTGCCAAGGCCACCCTCCCTCAATATTG
This sequence comes from Bombina bombina, assembly GCF_027579735.1. Taxonomy (NCBI): domain Eukaryota; kingdom Metazoa; phylum Chordata; class Amphibia; order Anura; family Bombinatoridae; genus Bombina; species Bombina bombina. The sequence goes on from NC_069504.1 coordinate 1,084,683,653, forward strand.
GATTACTTTGTGCCACCGAGCCCCCTTTCCCTTTTTTCTACACTGCTTGTACTTTGTCACTGAAAGCGCTGATCTCTGGCCGCTTGGTCCCTTCCCGACTGGCTGGGCTTACTGGAACTACTCGCCGGCCTGCTATCTAGGGATCCCCGCTGAACTTTGACCTAGGTCGCTCCAGCGGCCCTCTATCCGAGAGCTCCGCTCTTTTGGGGGGTTTTACTACACTTGAGGCAGAGGCGTAACTAGAAACCACAGGGCCCAGGTGCAAGAATCTAAGAAGGGCCCCCACCACCACCCCTCCCCTCTCCAAAAATAGGTGAATTTAATACATTTTTTTTTTTTTTTACATTTAACACAGAAAAAAATGTGAATCAGATTACATGTTTGCAAAAGGAGGTACCCTGTGCCCACAGTCTGCGAGATGGTCTGACCCCCTATTACTGTATATAGTGACACTATTTAACCCCCCAGTACTGTATATAGTAAGTTAGTGACACAGTCTGTAATCTGCCGGTGAGATGGCTGGCCTGACCCTACCTGCCCAGTACTTTATAAAGTGACCACAGTAGTCAGTGACATTGTCCACCCCCCATACTGTATATAGTGGTACTGTATAGTGACACTGTTTACCCCCTGCCCCCCCATGCTGTAGTAACAAGGTCTGTAATTTGCTGGCTCCACAAACATACACAAACACACATACATGGATAAATACACACACAGTCACATACATACACACACACACACACATACATGCATAAATACACACACAGTCACATACATACACACACACACAAACACCAATGGGTAAAACAGAAATACTAACCCCTGTAGTCATGTCACACTCACATGATATCAGTGCAGGCAGTGGTAGGTTAACGTTTTAAAAAAAAAAAATTATAAAAAAAAAAATAAAAATTTTTTAGCTGGGACCCCACCCTCAGGGGCCCAGTCGCACCTGCGACCTCTGCACCGCCTGTAGTTTTGTAGTTTCGCCCCTGACTTGAGGGGCAAAGGTTGGGGTGATTAGCAGGAGGGAGTTCGCTTCAGAACCCAGGGTTTTGACCCCTCTCTACCTCTGGCTAACCTGGCGTATTCTTTGGCTAGCTGCCGCTCCAGCCCCCAGCGACAGATCATGCCATTTTTTGGACTGTGGCATCTTGAGGGCCCAGAGCTCCCCAACGGTACCCAGGAATAGCTGCCGCTCCCTCGGGATCACTCCAAAACAGTGACCTACCTTTTGTGGGATCCCTATGTGCCTATTTTTCTTATAGAGGCGCCGGTCTGTCTGGATGGGGCGGGAATGGCGGTAATCTTGGGTTCACATGAGAATGTGTATATAAGCAGTGTGTTTCTCCTTAATACTGGTCTTGTCTGGTTATTAGGCTGGGCTACTTGCTATAATCACTTTGCCGCTCTACAGCTACAGGTTCCAGGTACAGGAAAGACCCTTTGGGCGGAGCTGCCCAGTTGGAGTATCCAGAGTCCGTCACAGCTGTGATTAAGCAACTTTTTTATGTTGGAGTTGCCTCTTTTATCCAGTCAGCAGCAGAGTCCCGGACTTAGTAAACAATCAAACACTTTCTGTTAATGTCACAAGTTTAACTGCTGTTCTTTCATCTAGACCAGCCCTTCTTAAACTAACCCTAATGTGGGGGTCGCAGGCCTTCTGATTCCATATTTTGTGCGATTGCGCATGCGGTATTAAAACACCCGCGATTTTGATGTTAAGACCAGCCACACTTCTGCTGCAGCTATTATAAAGTGCAGCTGTTTCTTAAAGGGACATAAAACCCAATTTTTTTATTTCATAATTCAGATAGAGCACATAATTTAAAACAACTTTAAAGTAAAGGTCCAATTTGATGAATTAGTGCCCGGTTTTTAATAAACCTATTAAAAAAAAAAGGGCACTTTAATTAATCAAAATTGAAATTTCACTGTTTTCTTAAAAAAATTACCTTTTTTAATTCTGAATGCCGCTCCAGCGATTCCCCTGGCCGTCGGAAGCCTCAGCAGACGTCAGAAATGACGAATCAGGCTTCCTCCAATCACAGCTCTCCCCCCCCCCCTGGTGGAATCTTGGCCTAATGCAATGCTGTGATTGGAGGAAGCCGGATTCGTCATTTTGGACTCGCGAAGACGGCTTGCAAAGGTCGGAGGAAGTGCTGGAGTGGCTGCCAGGATTAAAAGGTAAGTTTTTGAAGAAAACAGTGAAAATTAAAGTGCCCTTGTAACCAGGCACTTATATAATCAAAATGGACCTTCACTTTAAAATTTACTTCTGTTATCAAATTTTCTTAGTTTTCTGGTTCTTTTTGAAAAGCAAATATATAATCTCAGAAGTGTGTATATGTCTGCAGCAACTTTGCAACAATGTTATTCATTAACATGAGCACTAGATGGCAGCACTATTTCCTGTCATGTAGTGCTTCAGGCACGTGCACGCTATCTACCTAGGTATCTCTTCAGCAAAGAATAACATGAGAGGGAAGCAAATTTGATAATAGAAGTAAATTTGAAACTTTTTAAATTTGTATTCTCTATCTGAATAATGAAAGATATATTTTGAATTTAATGTCCCTTTAAGGCCAGTCTTAGGGGTGTGCGACCTGCCATCGCACAGGCACACACTCCAAGCGCTGGCCGGCTGCCTGCTTCCTCCCAGCACTCCCTCTTCCCTCCTCTGTGGCAGTGCTGGGAGGAAGTGATCATATGTCACTTCCTCTCAGCGCACTGTGCCGCTCAGGAGAGAAGAGGGAGCCCTGCAGAGTGAGCAAAAAATGGGGGAGTATGAGCATTGAAGGGGTATGAATATGAAGGGGGAGCATGGAAGGGGTGAGTATGAGCATGAAAAGGGAGTATGAAGGGGAAGTATGAGTATGGAAGGGAGGGTATGAGCATGGAAGGTGGGTATGAATATGAAGGGGGAGTATGGAAGGAGCAGGGGAGTGAGCATGGAAGGGGTAGTGAGCATAGAAGAGGGGAGTATGAGTATGAAGGGGGAGTATGAGCATGGAAGGGGGGGGAGTATGAGCATATCTTATATACCTAGGGTCAAGTAAAATATTTCTTGCACGAAAAGGGGTCGCGAGTGGAAAACGTGTAAGAAGCCCTGATCTAGACGATAGAAATACAATTAGGTAATGTGTCCCCTTAAGTCATCTGTAATACGTTATAGCTAGCAATAATTTTCTATCCACTTTCCAACTTTAAATAATTTATCCAAATTTTTATTTAAAGCCACATTCTATAAGTAATATGAACTCAAATGGTATATTGTTTTCTGCCTGGCTGATACATTAAAGCCCATTAAAGTATACTGCATTTTTGTAAATAATTCTGAAATTAACTTTTCAACCAGAATAAAGGTTCATGTAAAATAACAGACATACAGTATGTACTCTTTGGATTAAGAGATAACAAAATACCTTAAAGGGACATTAAACACTAACTACATGCTAGATAGAATGATGCATTCAAAGAAAAGATTAGTCCATGACTAACATGTAGATGTATTTTTTAAAGTTTCATTAGTTGTTTAAAAAGTGACAAAATAAGTGTAAAGTTTTAGTGTCTATAAAACACTGGGAGCTGCCATGTTGTAACTTGTGTTACCTTCTCTGCTGTGGCCAATTAGGGTCAGTTATAAATAGGTCACTAGAGTGTGCAACCAATGGTTGTGCTGGATTTAACAGTGTTCTGCACTTCCATTTCTAACAGGAACTGAAAAGCTCACAATTTCAGAATGGAATTACAGGCAAAGAGGACAAAATAAATAATGAAAGTATATTGCAGAGTTGTTTTATATATACAATATATCATTTTACATTACCATCTCAAAGTGTTTAATGTCCCATTAAATGTCTTAGGTTGGATGGATTTTTATCACTGTAAAAAACTTATAACAGTAGGAACAATATTTTCAACCTGATGTGATATAAAAAAGATAATTTTATGCACAACCTGAATTTTCTAAATCACACTGTTAGTGAAATTACAGTTTAGTGCTGATGACATTTTTTATTTTTTACCAAACCACTTTTGCCATAAAGGGACATGAAACCCAAATTTTTTCTTTCATGATTTAGAAAGAGTATCTCACTTTATAATTTACCTCTATTATCTAATTTGCTTCATTCTCTTGATATCCTTTGTTGAAAATCCTATCTAGATAGGCTCAGTAGTTGCTTATTGGTGGCTGCACATAGATGAGTTGTGTGATTGGCTCACCCATGTGCATTGCTATTTCTTCAACAAAGAATACCTACACAATAACGCAAATTAGATAATAGAAGTAAATTGGAATATTGTTTAAAATTGTATGAAAGAAAAATTTGGTTTTAGTGTCCCTTTAAGATTACAAACATACATGATGCATCAGAGAATAGAAACTGTTTCTGAATGATTCACAGCTTCAAAAAGCATGAGAGATCAGTTTTAACCTGTGATAGAAAGGTGTATTAGATGATGGAAATGTTATCTAAATGAAATTAAACTTCTTATGTAAATAATTGGATATTTGTATAGCGCACAACCTGGAACTTAATCGACTCGCGGCACTGATAACAGGTATTATTATTACCCAACTTAATGGTACTCATTTTATCAACCTCAAAAGGATGGGTGGACCTTGCCGGGATCAAACCTGCAACCTTTGGGGTTGCTACAGATCTCTGTAATAGTGAATTAGCACAATGAGCTATTTGTCAATCTTAAAGGACATTGATATTATAATCTGGGTAAATATGCATAGTAAAATACAGCAATGTGTATTTATCATTCATTTTGTATGTTACTCCTGCAATTTAAATTTGCAAATTGTGTTTTCTACACCCTCCAAGGAAAAGGAAGTGCTTCCGGCATACTTCAATATGATGCAGTGTCTGACACCGCTTAATGCTACACAGTAATTGAGGAAGGTCACTTACATCTGGCTCTTATTGTAAATTAGACAAGGCAGCTATCCTCAAAATGATTTTTAAGTGGTGTATCCATGGAACGCTCTGCCTTTGCAAAACTGAAAATTTTGCTACTAAAATGTCATTTTTTTCATTCTTATTTTTATGCAGAGCTTCTTTAAAAAAAGTTAAACTGAATGTTTTTTGCATATAAATCTTTTATAATACCGTGACTAAATGCCAATATAAACTTGCATATATAAAAATGAGTTTAATGTCCCATTAATTGCTGAGTGATAAATACTATTCATATACAAAAATGTCTGCAATGCCATTTTAACTTGTAACTTTAAATTATTATATTTAATTACACTACTGTGACGGGTATATCATAATCATAATTTGCTCAAAATGATGGTATTTATTCATATGTCCTCAAGCAGACCCTGTATAGCGATCCAGAGTTGAGATAAACCTCTCTGTCTTAACATCCTATGCTGTCCCTGAGGGCACTTCCATGCCAGTCTTGCGTGGTAGTTTCTCTTCCCTGCGGGTATTCCTCTCCTTGCTGTATAGAAACTGTGGCACCTATTTTTAGATCCGCTTCCTTAATGAGCCCGTCAGCACCTCCCCACCGCCTGAGGTCACAGCTGTCTTTTAATGAGCCCAAACAAATTAGTAATTCAACAACAAACTGTGTATAAAGGCAGCAAGAGCCCCAAAGGAATGTAGAAAGGAGGCCAACTGTACCCTGAGGGTCGTGAGATTTAAATATGTATGTCTGTCTTTTGTCCTAGGCTGGACCCTCTTCCATCTTTAATGTAGTCTCATATTTTCTTCTGCACCTCTTTCATATATTTTCTCTGTTTTTGATAATTATCTAAGAGAGGACTTGTTAACTTTTTCATTTGTGTAACCATTGACATTTGTTGCATCTGCTTTTCTAAGGAATAATAATTGTCATTGATTTAAAAATGTTTTATCTTGAAAGGGCAGACACTGCATTTTATGGGCACACACTCAGGTCAAAATTTACTTAGACGTTTGTGAATAACGTAGTAGCATCTTAAGCTTGAATTTATGAATACAAAAGAAATAAAGCAAACAGGAGGGAGACACAATTATGCATTCACTTCCAAAATGATTCCAGTATTAATAAGAAATAGAAACATTCACAAGGATAAAGCATTTTAAGGTACTAAGTATTGCATGCTGGGAATTTCTCATAAGCTTTCCATCTGACTTATTGACAGGCTCACATAGAGACACAACGGCTTCCAACCAACCCAGCAAGGGCCGCCATCAGGGGGTGAAAGGGGTGACTCCTGTCAGGGGCCCACTGGGCCAGGGGGCCCCATGAGGCAAGCATAACTATTATTTAAAAAAAAAATTGGCAGCTACCAGAGGGCGCTACAGCAGAGTGCTATTGAGCGCAGTAAATATCATTACAAGGATTAAAGTATTAGCATTTGAGAGGATTTCTGAGTGTCCACTAAACCACTATGCACAGAGTGAAACAGACTTGGCACTTCAGTTTGTACAGTGTGTGCCTGAGTCAGACGGCAGATCATTTGCAAAGGAGGTAGGACTTACTTAGTAAATGTTTTTTATTTCTTTGTGCAATTTCGGATTGTAACTTCAGTGTGGAAGTTGTATGGTGGGGCCAGGGGTCCATAAAAACACATTTTGTTTAGCAATATGCAGCAGTGTATTTATGATTATTTAACAATGCTGTATAAATTCTATATTTAAAACCATGCAGAAATGTTTCCTAAATACACAAATGGTAGGTGCCCTTTTGGCAGATATGATTTATATATATATATATATATATATATATATATATATATATATATATATATATATATATATATATATATATATATATATATAAATAGCATTCTAGTTACTGCCCCTTTATGCAAGGACTTTCCAGATGCCAGGAGGCATTTTGTCTAAGACCTTTACATCTGTATAAAATGTTATACTCTTAGGCTAAGATTGCTCAGTGTTTGAAATGAGACAGACACTGTTCAGTTGTCAGGGTTTTTTCCCTGTTTTTTTGCCATGTGCTGCTGGAAGCCATTTTACTCATATCTCTTGCTGACTTTGGTGCATACTGTGTGATGCTGCTCATTTCCTGCACTTCCTTTTATGGCCAGACTAGTGTACATCATCCGTGTGAGACAGGATGCAGTCTCAGAATTGTGATGTCATCACTTATTATTTAAAGGGCCTCTGTTCAGTATGCTTTGCCCTTGCGTTGCCTCAGACCTGTTTGTGAGAGCTCCTGTGTATTACCTGGCTGTCTGACGTTCCCTGGTTCCTGATCTCTGGCTTGTTCCTGACTCTGCTGTTCTCCTTGCTCCTGATTCCAGCTCGTCTGACTACTCACTTTGGCTCCTGACTTGGCTCATCTGACTACTCGCTTTGGCTCCTGACTTGGCTCGTCTGACTATTTGCTTTGGCTCCTGACTCGGCTCGTCTGACCAGCTCTGGTTTTGATTCCTGGCTTGTTATTTGACTTGTGGACTTTTTATTATTTTTTGCTATTAATAAAGGTGTGATTATTTTTGCACTTCTCGTCTCAGTCTGATTCCTGGCACCCTGACATCAGTTTACACTACTTCTGACTTAGTTTTGAAATACATACAAACAAGCCTAAAATCCTGCATTTAACTAGATCTAATGGTATGAGACTGAATACCACAGCTTATGGTTCCACCAAGACCATAAAGAGTACAGCATTTTCAAAATCCACAAGTACAGCTGACAGATGGGAACATTTGTACACCAGATTTGAAGTGGTGCTCTTGGTTGGGGAAAATAGGGGGGGACAAACATATGTCATCCATTCATAGGTACTTTTCTTCATCTACCCATTCTGACAGATCATTAATGTGCAATTTTGAATTCACAGAAGTATTTTTATTTGCACATTTACAAATATGATTCTTTCAAAAGTGATCTCTTAATTTCTGCTATTTTTTTATCATGCATGTCACACACTGATGATTTAGGGGATGGCAATGTGCATAACATTTACCTCCTGTAAGTGTTTATGTGGGTCTCTCTGTGAGGGTGTGTGTCTGTCTTTGGGTACTTTTTGTGGATGCCTCTGTGAGGGTGGGTGGGTGTGTATGTCTTTGTGTGTTTTCTGTGGATGTCTCTGTGATGGTGTGTGAGTATGTATTTGTGCATTTTCTGTGGATGTCCCTGTGAGGGTGTGTGTATGTATTGTTTTAGGGGATTGCAATGTGAAGAAATTTTACCTCCTGTAAGTGTTTCTGTGGATGTCTGTGTTTATGTCTTTGTGATTTTGTTGGTATCGCTATAAGTGTGTATGTATTTTGTTATGTGGGTCTCTCTGTGAGGGTGTGTGTCTGTCGTTGTGTACTTTTTGTGGATGCCTCTGTGAGGGTGGATGGATGTGTATGTCTCTGTGTGTTTTCTGTGGATGTCTCTGTGAGGGTTGTTGTGGATGCCTCTGTGAGGGTGGATGGATGTGTATGTCTCTGTGTGTTTTCTGTGGATGTCTCTGTGAGGGTGTGTGTGTATGTCTGTGTTTCCTGTGGATGTCTCTGTAAGTCTGTGTGTGTATGTCTTTGTGTGTTTTCTGTGGTTCTTTGTGATGGTGTGCGAGTATGTCTTTGTGCATTTTCTGTGGATTTCCCTGTGATGGTGTGTGTGTATTTCTAGGTACATTTTCTGTGGGTGTCTCTGTGAGGGTGTGCGTATGTGTGTTTATGTATGTCTTTGTGTACTTTCTGTGGATGCCTCTGTGAGGGTGGGTGGGTGTGTATGTCTTTGGGTGTTTTCTGTGGATATTTCTGTAATGGTGTGTGAGTATGTCTTTGTGCATTTTCTGTGGATGTCACTGTGAGGGTGTGTGTGTGTATTTCTATGTACATTTTCTGTGGGTGTCTCTGTGAGGGTGTGTGTATGTGTGATATAAAAATACCAAACATCACAGAACAAAATCAAGGTGAAATAAATGTGATGACTCAAAGTGAATCATAAATGCAACATAAAAAATAAATAAAAAGTTCATATAAGGATATACGTGTTCTTGCTGGGACTCTTCTGATTCTTTGTATCCTTAGAGTTTCTCAAAGAAAGGAGAGAGAAATAGCAACATAGTGTGATTCTGTAACAATATCCAGGATATATATCAAACTTTTGGCCAAATGCCTACTCACATGAATTAGAGCTTATGACCAAGCTCAGGGAAATGCGCACACCCACTTTATACTGGTGGGTAAACAGTACTCTCACGGCAATATAGTATAATATAAAAGGATTTATTAAAATACAGTAAAAGTGTCACAAATGCTAAACACAACACCTTACACAGAGGTTAATAGAGCAGTAAATGCTGGTTATAGCTCACAAAAGCAGACTCCACTGCAGGATGCAAGCGGATACAGGCAGCAGAAACTTAACCGCTGCACCGTTCAACCTGACCCCAGATGGGAGTAGCTCATCTGGGGTCAAGGAGAAAAAGCTTGCAGAGCGAAACAATCATCGGAACTGGAACTTGTTAACTCTCTTGTGCATTTGTACACTTGCTCGCACACCGCTAGGAGGAGCTACTCCCATCTGGGGTCAGGTTGAACGGTGCAGCGGTTAAGTTTCTGCTGCCTGTATCCGCTTGCATCCTGCAGTGGAGTCTGCTTTTGTGAGCTATAACCAGCATTTACTGCTCTATTAACCTCTGTGTAAGGTGTTATGTTTAGCATTTGTGACGCTTTTACTGTATTTTAATAAATCCTTTTATATTATACTATATTGCCATGAGAGTACTGTTTACCCACCAGTATAAAGTGGGTGTGCGCATTTCCCTGAGCTGTGTGTATGTGTATTTATGTATGTCTGTGTACTTTCTGTGGATGCCTCTGTGAGGGTGGGTGGGTGTGTATGTCTTTCTGTGGATGTCTCTGTAAGGGTGTGTGTGTGCATGTCTGTGTTTTCTGTGGATGTCTCTGTGAGGGTATATGTGCATATGTCTTTGTGCATTCTGTGGATGTCCCTGTGAGGGTGTGTGTGTGTATTTCTATGTACATTTTCTGTGGGTGTCTCTGTGAGGGTGTGTGTATGTATTGTTTTAGGGGATGGCAATGTGCAGAAATTTTACCTCCTGTAAGTATTTCTGTGGATGTCTGTGTTTATGTCTTTGTGATTTTGTTGGTGTCGCTGTAAGTGTGTATGTATTCTTTTATGTGGGTCTCTCTGTGAGGGTGTGTGTCTGTCTTTGTGTACGTTTTGTGGATGCCTCTGTGAGGGTGGATGGGTGTGTATGTCTTTGTGTGTTTTCTGTGGATGTCTCTGTGATGGTGTGTGAGTATGTCTTTGTGCATTTTCTGTGGATGTCACTGTGAGGGTGTGTGTGTGTATTTCTATGTACATTTTCTGTGGGTGTCTCTGTGAGGGTGTGTGTGTATGTGTATTTATGTATGTCTGTGTACTTTCTGTGGATGCCTCTGTGAGGGTGGGTGGGTGAGTATGTCTTTCTGTGTTTTCTGTGGATGTCTCTGTAAGGGTGTGTGTGTATGTCTGTGTTTCCTGTGGATGTCTCTGTAAGGGTGTGTGTGTATGTCTTTGTGTGTTTTCTGTGGATGTCTCTGTGATGGTGTGTGAGTATGTCTTTGTGCATTTTCTGTGGATTTCCCTGTGATGGTGTGTGTGTATTTCTATCTACATTTTCTGTGGGTGTCTCTGTGAGGGTGTGTGTATGTGTGTTTATGTATGTCTTTGTGTGCTTTCTGTGGATGCCTCTGTGAGGGTGTGTGTGTATGCCTGTGTTTCCTGTAGATGTCTCTGTGAGGGTGTGTGTTTATGTCTGTGTTTCCTGTGGATGTCTCTGTAAGGGTGTGTGAGTATGTCTTTGTGCATTTTCTGTGGATGTCACTGTGAGGGTGTGTGTGTGTGTATTTCTATGTACATTTTCTGTGGGTGTCTCTGTGAGGGTGTGTGTATGTGTATTTATGTATGTCTGTGTACTTTCTGTGGATGCCTCTGTGAGGGTGGGTGGGTGTGTATGTCTTTCTGTGTTTTCTGTGGATGTCTCTGTAAGGGTGTGTGTGCACGTCTGTGTTTTCTGTGGATGTCTCTGTGAGGGTATATGTGCATATGTCTTTGTGCATTCTGTGGATGTCCCTGTGAGGGTGTGTGTGTATTTCTATGTACATTTTCTGTGGGTGTCTCTGTGAGGGTGTATGTATGTATTGTTTTAGGGGATGGCAATGTGCAGAAATTTTACCTCCTGTAAGTATTTCTGTGGATGTCTGTGTTTATGTCTTTGTGATTTTGTTGGTGTCGCTATAAGTGTGTATGTAATTTTTTATGTGGGTCTCTCTGTGAGGGTGTGTGTCTGTCTTTGTGTACTTTTTGTGGATACCTCTGTGAGGGTGGGTGGGTGGGTGTGTATGTCTTTGTGTGTTTTCTGTGGATGTCTCTGTGAGGGTGTGTGTGTATGTCTGTGTTTCTTGTGGATGTCTCTGTAAGGGTGTGTGTGTATGTCTGTGTTTTCTGTGGATGTCTCTGTGATGGTGTGTGAGTATGTCTTTGTGCATTTTCTGTGGATTTCCCTGTGATGGTGTGTGTGTGTATTTCTATGTACATTTTCTGTGGGTGTCTCTGTGAGGGTGTGTGTATGTGTGTTTATGTATGTCTTTGTGTACTTTCTGTGGATGCCTCTGTGAGGGTGGGTGTGTATGTCTTTGGGTGTTTTCTGTGGATGTCTCTATGAGGGTGTGTGTGTATGTCTGTGTTTCCTGTAGATGTCTCTGTGAGGGTGTGTGTGTATGTCTTTGTGCATTTTCTGTGGATGTCACTGTGAAGGTGTGTGTGTGTATTTGTACATGTTCTGTGGGTGTCTCTGTGAGGGTGTGTGTATGTGTTTTTATGTATGTCTGTGTACTTTCTGTGGATGCCTCTGTGAGGGTGGGTGTGTATGTCTTTGTGTGTTTTCTGTGGATGTCTCTGTAAGGGTGTGTGTGTGTGCATGTCTGTGTTTTTTGTGGATGTCTCTGTGAGGGTATATGTGCATATGTCTGTGAGTTTTATGTGGGTGTCTCTGTGAGGGTGTGTGCATTTTCTTTGGGTGTTTCTGTGAAGGTGTGTGTGTGTGTGTGTGTGTATGTATGTGTGTTTTCTGTGGATGTCCCTGTGAGGGTGTTTGCATATGTCTGTGAGTTTTCTGTGGGTGTCTCTGTGAGGGTGTGTGCATATGCCTGTGTGTTTTCTGTGGTCGTCTCTGTGAGGGTGTGTGCATATGCCTGTGTGTTTTCTGTGGGTGTCTTTGTGAGGGTGTGTGCATATGCCTGTGTGTTTTCTGTGGGTGTCTTTGTGAGGGTGTGTGCATATGCCTGTGTGTTTTCTGTGGGTGTCTTTGTGAGGGTGTGTGCATGCATATGCCTGTGTGTTTTCTGTGGGTGTCTCTGTGAGGGTGTGTGCATATGTCTTTGTGCATTTCCTGTGGGTGTCTCTTTGACCATGTTTGTGTATGTCTTTATGCATTTTCTGTGGAGGTCTCTGTGAGGGTGTGTGGGTGTGTATGTCTGTGTGTTTTCTGTGGATGTCTCTGTGAGGGTGTGTGTGTGTATGTGCATGTCTGTGTTTTCTGTAGATGCCTCTGTGAGGGTATATGTGCATTTGTCTTTGTGCATTTTATGTGGGTGTCTCTGTAAGTGTGTGTGTATGTATGTCTGTGCATATGTCTGTGTGTGTTCTGTGGGTGTCTCTGTGAGGGTGTGTGCATATGCCTGTGGGTTTTCTGTGGGTGTCTTTGTGAGGGTGTGTACATATGCCTGTGTTTTTTCTGTGGGTGTCTCTGTTATGGTGTGCATATCTCTGTGCATTTTCTGTGGGTGTCTCTGTGAGAGTGTGTGTGTATATATCTGTGCTTTTTCTGTTGGTGTCTATGTGAAGGTGTGTGTATGTGTGTGGGTGTGTGTGTATGTCTTTGTGTGTTTTCTGTGTATGTCTCAGTGAGGGTGTGTATGTATGTCTTTGTGTGTTTTCTGAGGGTGTCTCTCTGTGTGTGTGTGTGTGTGTGTGTATGTCTTTGTGTGTTTTTATGGTTGTCTCTATGTGTGTGTATGTGTATGTCTTTGTGTGTTTTCTGTGGATAGGAGCTGCTAGCACTATTAGGATTTCAATATATTATTATAACTGGATGAATTGAGATATATACTACACTAGTGTGAGCATTAATTGCTTCCTCATGATCCTGTTTAAGATTATTAAGTAACAGTATTGGTGCAACCCTTTTGTGTTTGTGTTTGTATGTATGCATGTATATGTGTGTATATATATATATATATATATATATATATAATGTTTGCACATGCAGTATAGAATTTATTATTAATTTTCCAAAAATAAGCCCTAGATAATATCAAATGCAGCCACAAACTCATAGTGACATGTCCACCACTCTTGCCTCTGGCACTGCATGCATCTCTAGTGGTATTTAAGATTGCCCCCTGCCCTTACACAAATAATTTTGTGAGAGCTTAGGTTGCCAATTACCCCTGGTTGGCTCAATGTGACAGAGAGGATTTGACAGAGTAATGTGTTTCAAATGAATTCTTATACCAGCTGCAGAGTATAAAATGTATAGGAAATTGAGCATTTTGGTTATTTTTGTTTATGAAATAGCTGTTTCTGTTATTTGAAACCAAAACCCAATGAAATGGGCTAAGCTTGCAGAGAGATCAGAATGAATGAGCTTATCTCTACATTATTTACCTTATCTCAGTACATACAGTGATACCAACACTACCCTCTGAACCTCTCTGCTCAGGTACGGCAAATTTTAGCTTGAGAGACACATACATTGCAGTATAAAATATGATACTCAAAAAAGCCCCTAAAATTTCACTCCCTGACAGTAAGTTTTTGATCATTAGACCTTTAGTGCATCTTTGCTCAAGCAAGACAATCTAAGAAGTTTTGTAAGTCTGGTAAAGCCCCACATTTCTTTCTGTCCATTAAAACACAGTCGGCTAGATTTGGAGTTTTGTCGGTAACGACCCGAAAATCTAACGCCGGCTTTTTTCTGGCCGCACCATAAAAATAACTCTGGTATTGAGAGTCCACATAAAGGCTGCGTTAGGCTCCAAAAAAGGAGCGTAGAGCATTTTTAACGCAGCTTCAACTCTCGATACCAGAGTTGCTTACGCAAGCGGCCAGCCTCAAAAACGTGTTCGTGCACGATTCTCCCATAGGAAACAATGGGGCTGTTTGAGCTGAAAAAAAAACCTAACACCTGCAAAAAAGCCGTGTTCAGCTCCTAACGCAGCCCCATTGTTTCCTATGGGGAAACACTTCCTACGTCTGCACCTAACACTTTAACATGTACCCCGAGTCTAAACACCCCTAACCTTACACTTATTAACCCCTAATCTGCCGCCCCCGCTATCGCTGACCCCTGCATATTATTATTAACCCCTAATCTGCCGCTCCGTAAACCGCCGCTACTTACATTATCCTTATGTACCCCTAATCTGCTGCCCTAACATCGCCGACCCCTATATTATATTTATTAACCCCTAATCTGCCCCCCACAACGTCGCCTCCACCTGCCTACACTTATTAACCCCTAATCTGCCGACTGGACCTGAGCGCTACTATAATAAAGTTATTAACCCCTAATCCGCCTCACTAACCCTATAATAAATAGTATTAACCCCTAATCTGCCCTCCCTAACATCGCCGACACCTAACTTCAAACATTAACCCCTAATCTGCCGACCGGAGCTCACCGCTATTCTAATAAATGTATTAACCCCTAAAGCTAAGTCTAACCCTAACACTAACACCCCCCTAAGTTAAATATAACGAAATTAATTAACTCTTATTAAATAAATTATTCCTATTTAAAGCTAAATACTTACCTGTAAAATAAATCCTAATATTGCTACAATATAAATTATAATTATATTATAGCTATTTTAGGATTTATATTTATTTTACAGGTAACTTTGTATTTATTTTAACCAGGTACAATAGCATTTAAATAGTTAAGAACTATTTAATAGCTAAAAAAGTTAAAATAATTACAAAATTACTTGTAAAATAAATCCTAACCTAAGTTACAATTAAACCTAACACTACACTATCAATAAATTAATTAAATAAACTACCTACAATTACCTACAATTAACTTAACACTACACTATCAATAAATTAATTAAATACAATTCCTACAAATAAATACAATTAAATAAACTAGCTAAAGTACAAAAAATAAAAAAGAACTAAGTTACAAAAAATAAAAAAATATTTACAAACATAAGAAAAATATTACAACAATTTTAAACTAATTACACCTACTCTAAGCCCCCTAATAAAATAACAAAGCCCCCCTAAATAAAAAAATGCCCTACCCTATTCTAAATTAGTAAAGTTCAAAGCTCTTTTACCTTACCAGCCCTGAACAGGGCCCTTTGCGGGGCATGCCCCAAGAAATACAGCTCTTTTGCCTGTAAAAAAAAACATACAATACCCAAGCCCCCCAACATTACAACCCACCACCCACATACCCCTAATCTAACCCAAACCCCCCTTAAATAAACCTAATACTAAGCCCCTGAAGATCATCCTACCTTGTCTTTACCTCACCGGGTATCACACCGATCTGTCCAGAAGAGCTCCTCCGATGTCCTGATCCAAGCCCAATCGGGGGGCTGAAGAGGCCCATGATCCGGCTGAAGTCTTCATCCAAGCGGGGCAGAAGAGGTCTTCCATCCGATTGAAGTCTTCATCCAAGCGGCATCCATCCGGAGCGAAGCGGCAGCATCCTGCAGACCTCCACCGCGGAACATCCATCCTGGCCGACGACTGAACGACGAATGACGGTTCCTTTAAATGACGTCATCCAAGATGGCGTCCCTCGAATTCCGATTAGCTGATAGGATTCTATCAGCCAATCGGAATTAAGGTAGGAATATTCTGATTGGCTGATGGAATCAGCCAATCAGAATCAAGTTCAATCCGATTGGCTGATCCAATCAGCCAATCAGATTGAGCTCGCATTCTATTGGCTGTTCCGATCAGCCAATGGTGATATCTCTTTCAACTATTGATTACTCCAATCATCTTGTATAGTTTAATAGAGGAATGCGCTGCGTTCAAATATGGAGCTATTGCAATCTCTTAGTGAAACAGATTTCCAACCATTTTTTTTTTTAAGATTTCGCTGCATCAGAAACATATTCCAAAACTATGGGCTTGATTACAAGTGGAGCACAAAATCTTGCTTTCACAAAAGCGATATTTGCGCTCCACTGAGTAATACCAGTGCACTCAAATGTGCGCTGGTTTTACAAGTTGAGCACAATGCCAAAGTGAGCTCGCGTTCACATTGCTGGGAAGCATTGCGCTCATGAGAGCGTGCTTTCGTAGGCTCCCATGGGACACTGCATGAAAACAAGCTCAGCAAAGGGGGTAAGTCACACAGCGATGGCAGCAAATTGTAAATATATACTGTAATGCATATTATACATATACAGTATATGTAATGTAATGTACTGGCTGGTTATTT
This sequence comes from Bombina bombina, assembly GCF_027579735.1. Taxonomy (NCBI): domain Eukaryota; kingdom Metazoa; phylum Chordata; class Amphibia; order Anura; family Bombinatoridae; genus Bombina; species Bombina bombina. The sequence goes on from NC_069504.1 coordinate 1,084,700,099, forward strand.
ATTGTGCACCCACAAACGGGCAAATTTGCCTGTTTGCAGGTGCGCAATAATTTAGCACTCCACTTGTAACCTAGCCCTATATTTCTTATTATCTATGAGAATGCGTGATTCACATTATTATTGTACAAGAAATCTAAAATACTTTTAGAAGATCTTTACCTTTTTCAGAAACCACAAATAGGATATTTACACAACGTGTTTTATAATTTCTTATGTTCTTTGTTCACATCTCAGTAAACGTCTTGCTTCCAAGTTCAATAAAACATTATTAAAAATATAATATTATTATCATACGGTTTGTTCATGATGGCAAAAAAGTACTTGCATGTTTTGAAAATGGCCTTTAATCATTTAATGGCACAAAAATTAAAACAAATGTCCAATGACAAAGTCTAATATTATCATTATATTAACATTTGAAGGTAAAACATTATCGGATTGTGCCCAATCTGCTAGAAGAGTTTTTTAAATACAATCAAGGGAAATTCTAGAGCTTTAAATTGGTTGGGTTGGAGCAATGAGTTAGGAAAGCCTGTAGGTGATGTTGCAGGTATTTGATTGGTAAAGTCAAGGTGGGTGGAGAGTAAGTAATGGGTTTCTTTGAGAGGAATTGGGTTTTACCAGGTCACTGCTAGGTAGTCTGATGACATGGCTAGACAGTCCCTGACGTAAAAGGACATAGGTGTGATAAGCAATTTACACCCTCCACTGAGCCTAATGAAGCTTCATACCTGTTGTAAGCAATAGCTAGCCAGCTTTGCACAAAGAAAAAGGTTAGTGACTCCTTCCTGCAGTCCCTCTCCTTATAACACCTTTCCCATAGCCCCCCCCCCCCCCTGAACCTTCTCCTGACCAATGCCTTCTCTCCTTATCTCTGCTGCAACCCCCACCTGGCACACCAAACTCCACCATTGTTCTCTCCCAGCAGCCCCTCCCTTATGACGTTCCCCTCACATATGTTCCATACACTAGTTTAAGGTGAGGAGGCTGCATTCCTTTGATCCCCATTTTAACTTATCTAAGACTTATATAAAATAAAAACACAGACACAGTAGTTATGGCGAAATGTGGAAAGGTCACGATTTATTACTTAATTGAATTTTGCCACCTTTAAACTATATCTTGCAAAATTCAGCCATAAAACCACCTTCAAAAGAACATCAAATAATGCCACTGCATTAAACCAGAATTTTGGGAACCACGCCTACGGGGGTGTAACCACTACCCCCCCCCCCTGGCAGGGCAGTTGGAGAAGGGAGAACCCACGGCATAGCCCTCCCCCTAGATAGACCACCGGATCACCCCTCAGGGCTGAGTATGCCGCGGGATCCTCCCACCCCCCATTCTGCCCCGCCCACGTGCCGGACCCAAACTTCACCGCCACCAAAAGAGCCCCTCTCTTTCGGCCAACACCTTTCCTCCTCTGTGACCTTTCTTTACCTTTACCAACTCCTGGCACATCCCTTTGATGTCCACCAGCATCTGGTCATTCCCTTCATCCCTCAAGTGCACACCATCTTGTCTGAATAGCTCCTCTTTTTTTTTTTTGCCGCTATTAGTGGATGCTCCATCACTCTGCCCCCTATCTCCCTCATTACCTTCGCTGCTACCTGATTCACCTTTCTCCTTGATCTATACTTACTCGTATACGAGTTCCTCCAGTACAATCTAGACACTATGTTGGACCATATCACCAGCACTGATGGCCCTGCTACCTTTAACCATCTCATTCCTTCTGCCACTTTCTCTTCTGGCTCTCTGAGCGGGTATGCTCCTATATTGTTTTCCCCGAGGTGTATAATCAGGGCATCAGGACATCCCTATCTTAACCTTGCCTGCTGTACTGTTGGCACTAACTCATCCCACCTTATCCCTCTTTTGCCTATCCATATGATGCTAGCTTCCTTATGCAAAAAACCTATGTGTACCCCTTGCCCTGACGCTGCTGCCCTAGCCTGCGCCCAATAAACGTAGGAATGCCCCACTATCCAGACTCTTAATGTTTTGCCTGTAATAAAACAAATTTCACATGTTAGTAACTATTCATCTGTGCTTTTCCAAACCTTGCCGCACACCAAAACAACACAGCAATAATAATACCATCTTATCTATATCCCTCCTGCCTTACTTTCTCGCATCCTAATGTATGACTTATAGGCTGACGATTTCCATCTCCCCAGTTTTTTATCTGTTCCTCTGAACCGCCTCTGCTTGCTGCAGCGGTTGCCGCACCTATTCTAAAGGAGTGTGGCGCAAAGTATGCACACCCCCACCCTAGCTTCCTCACCACCCTCTGCAGTACGCTCTTGAATTGAAAGATTGTTACCTCCGACCCATCCGCATGCCGCAGGTCCCTCCTGTCCCTACTATATTCAACCATGCCCCTTTTCCTTCTGTATCTGTCTTGGATCGTCTTACAAATACCAGCACTGCTTCCTCCCGGCATCTCACGTCCCCTGTTTCTACTCCCCATTTTCCTACCTTCCTGTTTTTTGGCAGCAGCTCCCCTATCCTTATTGCTCTGTGGAAAGCCACTATGAATGCTGTCCTGAAAATTATCGCCTCGTCTGTGCTTGCGCAAACCCCTGACAATACCCCTACCATTCTTTCCAATCTATCTTCTGTTACTGGTTCCCTCTTATCTGTTACCTTCTCCTCATCTCTCCCCCATGCCCCCACAATCTTTTTCACTATGAACTTCTTAGTCCAATCTATTCCACCATATAGCTGCGTGCAATATGCTATCCCCGCTAGCACTGATCCTAACCGCTCTTTTTTAACCCCTTCTCTCCTTAGCTCCATCAACCTTTCTAGGAATCTTCCTTCCTCCCCTTCTCATGTCCACTTCCTATGCTTGCACCATAGTTCCCAATATTTTCTGTAAACCACCCATTTACTTGGTGCCAGGGCCTTCGACGAGTTCCTTGATTCCGTCTATCTGTTGCTAATCTGCCATAGAAGTCCAGGGCAACATTCACCTTCTTGTCTGGCATTGGGGGCTAGACCCTAAACTTCTCCCATTTAAAACGGGATAGCGTGTCCGCCACTACATTTCTGAAACCCTGAATATGTTTGGCCCTGATACAGATGTTATGCTTTAAACATTTCAGCACCAAATACCTTAGGTACCTAATTACTGGTAGTGATGATGCCGATAGAAGGTTGATGACCTCTACCACTCCCCGGTTGTCCGACCAACAGATTAAATTTCTATTTGCTAACTCCTCGCCCCATAACTCTATTGCTACCACTAAGGGGAATAGCTCCAGCAGTTCCAAGTTCTTAACCCAATCCATTTCCTTCCATCTTTCTGGTCACCCTCCTGCGCACCACTTTCCCCCTTTCCATAAAAAACTCAAGTTCCTCCCATCAAATTTCCTTCTCCCAAATCCTCACCCCATTAAACTGGATCAAGAATGAATCCCACACTTTGAGATCTTCCTTCAATTATTTGGTTATTCTGATTTTATGTTCTGGCTTCTTTATTCCACAGGTACTCAACTCCAATTTTCTCTTAAATACTCTGCCCACTGGTATAACCTTACATGCAAAGTTCAAAATTCCTAGGACTTTCTCCATTTCCCTGAGCGATATTTTTTTACTCCCTACAATTTCCCTTATCAGATCCCTGACCTTTTCCCCCTTCTCCTCTGGTAACTCGCATTGGCCCTTCACGGAATCTATGACTATACCTAGCAAGACTAGCTTGGTACAAGGCCCCTCTGTCTTCTCCATAGCTACCGGTACTCCCAAAATTTCCCAACATTCCCAACTAATTCACCTTTAACCTTTCGCAATCGTTAGCTCCCGCTAAGCCCATCCACAAAAAAAATCATCTAAATAGTGAACAACATTGCCCATACCAGACTTCTTAATGCTTAACCAATGCAAAAAAGAGCTAAACGAAATTGAACACCCTATGGGTAAACTTTTATCAACATAATAGTTGCCATTAAAACTTGCAACCCCTTAATTTAAGGGGCAACAAACGAAATGCTGAATCTATGTCAATTTTTTATAACAAAGCTCCCTTACCCAAAGCCCGCCCCATATGCACTGCCCTGACAAAAGACTGGTATTCAACAAATGAATAATTTTTAGCTATTGCATCATTTACTGACCCTCCCCTGGGGTAAGATAGGTGTTGAATCATCCTGTACTTGCCCTACTCCTTCTTTGGGACTACGCCTACGGGATACACTACTAAATCGTTTTTTCTTTAAATGTGCCTGCCATCCTCCCTAATTTTACCTCCTTGTCCAATTTCTCTTGCAGCAAACTGGTACCACAAAACCCTCAGACAAACTATGCTCTAGAAATTTTTTATCCTCTATGTTCTCATATGCCTGTAGTTCCTGTAACAACCTATCTATCTTCAGTGGTGTTTTGGCCAACCCCCAATCCAACTCCACTGCTGGTATTACCCTGCCCTTGAAAGGAATACCTGGGCCTATTCACATTGCCCCTTTTACAATCCACACCAGAGTGACTTCCGTTACAATATCTACACACATGCCTATATTTACAGGAATTCCCTTTATCACACCTCTTATCATAAAGACAAAATTATTTTTCTGCCATTGCATGGTGTTTATCAGCTTATATCCCCTATGCAACCCCTCCACCTAGGACATCACGCATATTAATTAATCAATCCAGGAGAAGCATGACCATCTGAAACTGTAAACCTGGCTTATCTAGTTTGCATAGCTTCTAAACAATGCTTAAAACAACAATCCACCCCTTACTTCCCTTTGCTAACAAAGTAACCTCCTTAAGCTGTTCCCTTAGTATTCTGTCAGTACACTGTACTAAGGAATTTAAACTTTAGTTTTTCATTCCCTGTAATCCCATTAATTTATAACCTTCCCTTATCCCGACTGATTTTCTTTAATTATAATAATAAAGACCGACACAAAAGTTTGGCGTTCTTTCCCCTCCATTAGATATTTTATTCATTAGAATATCTTGGAGGTGTATTCAATAAATATTAGTACAATTTAGGAGTGCCCTCCTAATGAGATTATTTATGGATTATAAATATCAATAATTAATTACAATAATACATTTTTTGTCAGCCATACCTCCAATTCATATAGTAGATTCTTAGCAGTGTACCCCAGAAAATTGTTATATAATCTCAGTAGCGCACTCCAAAATAATACTATTGAGATATCTAGCAATTAATGACAATACGATTATTATCAAATATTAATATTTAAACCCAAATAAAATATTTCCTAATTTCTGAACAGGTTATTTTTTTATTTTATAAACACAGTGATTATATTTATGCAGTAAATAGAATATTGATTATGACCAGATACATATTAATTGATTTTTACCATATTAAAATTATAATATAAAGCAAGGTATAGAAATATTAATATTAATTAATATTCAATTAAATCTGTATCCTGGATATGGTACCATATTATTAGGAATTAAAGGGACACCGAACACAAACCCCCTCCCCCGTGACTTAGACAGAGCATGCATCCCCAAGCAACCCCCTAATCTACTCCCCCCATTAAATACTCCACACCCTCCTGCTATCCCTATCCAAAAAAGAAGGCATCTAAGCTTTTTTCATAGTTCAGAACTTTGGACAGCACTTTTTTTATTGGTGGAAGAATTTATCACTAATCAGCAAGGACAACCCAGGTTGTTCACCAAAAATGGGCCGGCATCTAAACTTACATTCTTGCATTTCACATAAAGATACCAAGAGAACAAAGAAAACCCGACTATAGGAGCGAACCAGAGAAGCCGGCCAAAATCTCATGCCCCATCCGAATCACGAAAGAAAAAACCCGGGCCCAGCGTCCCCTGAACTTTAAATAAAACTAATAAACTATAAATATCACAATTTAATGCTACTAGATATAACAATTATAATTAGCCAGTAACAATAACCAATTCGGCATATGGCTTATTTAACAACATTTAGCTAGCAAATGTCCAAACCGAATAGAATTCCTGGCGGTATAATATAGCTATCTAACCAAAATAGTCTTACATGACTTAAATAATCAATCAGAGTAATGTATACCTTACTAACAGATAAATATATCAACCAATACAGCCTAATAAGTCTGATCTAGCCACAATACAATTTTAAAAACATTACCAGTAACTAAAAAATAACTTATGCTATAAAATACAAAAAAACTTTTTCCACAGTGATAAATTCACTAATGCTAGTATAATTATTATATAGGATACACTAATATATTTAATATAAATTTATAGACATAACAATACACATTTAAATCACAGCTTCGGCTATGCTATTGCTATAAGGAAACCTTAAGCAGTAGTACAATTTTATACGTTACCAGCAGCAATTTAGCAATGATTGAGCTTTCAACATCCAAAGTTCTTTCCCAAACAAAGAAAAAAGGTTAGTGACTCCTTCCTGCAGTCCCTCTCCTTATAACACCTTTCCCATAGCCCCCCCCTGAACCTTCTCCTGACCAATGCCTTCTCTCCTTATCTCTGCTGCAACCCCCACACCTGGGACACCAAACTCCACCATTGTTCTCTCCCAGCAGCCCCTCCCTTATGACGTTCCCCTCACATATGTTCCATACACTAGTTAAAGGGTAGCTCACACAATAGGGGTGCAACCTAAATGATTTGCTTCACTATCATTATTCCAAACACGGTCCAAATAAACCTTCTCTAGAGATATTCAACTTTAGCATTTCTTATCACTAGCACTTAGCATCTTTAGCAGTGTGAACAAAATATGGGCCTTTACGATATTTGCCAATTGTATAGAATACCTTCACCACCGGTACTCTAAAAACATTGTACAAAATACCTTCACCAGAGGTACTCTAAATACATTGTATTGAAAGCCTTCACCAAAGGTACTCTAAATACATTGTATAGAAAACCTTCACCAGAGGTACTCTAAATACATTATATAGAAAACCTTCACCAGAGGTACTCTAAATACATTGTATAGAAAACCTTCACCAGAGATATTCTAAATACATTGCATATTTAAACTTCATCAGAGGTACTCTAAATACATTGTATATTTAACTTTCACCAGAGGTACTCTAAATACATTGTATAGAAAACCTTCACCAGAGGTACTCTAAATACATTGTATATAGAAAACCTTCACCAGAGGTACTCTAAATACATTGTATAGAATACCTTCACCAGAGGTACTCTAAATACATTGTATAGAAAACCTTCACCAGAGGTACTCTAAATACATTGTATATAGAAAACCTTCACCAGAGGTACTCTAAATACATTGTATAGAATACCTTCACCAGAGGTACTCGAAATACATTGTATAGAAAACCTTCACCAGAGGTATTCTAAATACATTGTATAGAAAACCTTCACCAGAGATAATCTAAATGCATTGTATAGAAAACCTTCACCAGAGATACTATAAATAAATTGTATATAGAAAACCTTCACCAGAGGTACTCTAAATACATTGTATAGAAAACCTTCACTAGAGGTACTCTAAATACATTGTATAGAAAACCTTCACTAGAGGTACTCTAAATACATTGTATAGAAAACCTTCAACAGAGGTACTCTAAATACATTGTATAGAAAACCTTCACCAGAGGTACTCTTAATACATTGTATAGAAAACCTTCACCAGAGGTACTCTAAATACATTGTATAGAAAACCTTCACTAGAGGTACTCTAAATACATTGTATAGAAATATTTCATTAGAGGTACTCTAAATACATTGTATAGAAAACCTTCACCAGAGGTACTCTAAATACATTGTATAGAAAACCTTCACCAGAGGTACTCTAAAAACATTGCATAGAAAACCTTCACCAGAGGTACTCTAAATACATTGTATAGAAAACCTTCACCAGAGATACTCTAAATACATTGTATAGAAAACCTTCACCAGAGGTACTCTAAATACATTGTATATAGAAAACCTTCACCAGAGGTATTCTAAATACATTGTATAGAAAACCTTCACCAGATGTACTCTAAATACATTGTATAGAAAACATTCACCATAGGTACTCTAAATACATTGTATAGAAAACCTTCACCAGATGTACTCTAAATACATTGTATAGAAAACATTCACCATAGGTACTCTAAATACATTGTATAGAAAACCTTCACCAGAGGTACTCTAAAAACATTGCATAGAAAACCTTCACCAGAGGTACTCTAAATACATTGTATAGAAAACCTTTACCAGAAGTACTCTAAATACATTGTATAGAAAACCTTCACCAGAGGTACTCTAAATACATTGTATAGAAAACCTTCACCAGAGGTACTCTAAATACATTGTATAGAAAACCTTCAGTAGAGATACTTTAAATACATTGTATAGAAAACCTTCACCAGAGGTACTCTAAATACATTGTATAGAAAACCTTCACCAGAGGTACTCTAAATACATTGTATAGAAAACCTTCAGCAGAGATACTATAAATACATTGTATAGAAAACCTTCACCAGAAGTACTCTAAATACATTGTATAGAAAAACTTCATCAGAAGTACTCTAAATACATTGTATAGACAACCTTCACCAGAGGTACTCTAAATACATTGTATAGAAAACCTTCACCAGAGGTACTCTAAATACATTGTATAGAAAACCTTCACTAGAGGTACTCTAAATACATTGTATAGAAAACCTTCACTAGAGGTACTCTAAATACATTGTATAGAAAACCTTCACCAGAGGTACTCTAAATACATTGTATAGACAACCTTCACCAAAGGTACTCTAAATACATTGTATAGAAAACCTTCACTAGAGGTACTCTAAATACATTGTATAGAAAACCTTCACTAGAGGTACTCTAAATACATTGTATAGAAAACCTTCACTAGAGGTACTCTAAATACATTGTATAGAAAACCTTCACCAGAGGTACTCTAAAAACATTGCATAGAAAACCTTCACCAGAGGTACTCTAAATACATTGTATAGAAAACCTTTACCAGAAGTACCCTAAATACATTGTATAGAAAACCTTCACCAGAGGTACTCTAAATACATTGAATAGAAAACCTTCACCAGAGGTACTCTAAATACATTGTATAGAAAACCTTCAGCAGAGATACTATAAATACATTGTATAGAAAACCTTCACCAGAGGTACTCTAAATACATTGTATAGAAAACCTTCACCAGAGGTACTCTAAATACATTGTATAGAAAACCTTCAGCAGAGATACTATAAATACATTGTATAGAAAACCTTCACCAGAAGTACTCTAAATACATTGTATAGAAAAACTTCATCAGAAGTACTCTAAATACATTGTATAGAAAACCTTCACCAGAGGTACTCTAAAAACATTGCATAGAAAACCTTCACCAGAGGTACTCTAAATACATTGTATAGAAAACCTTTACCAGAAGTACTCTAAATACATTGTATAGAAAACCTTCACCAGAGGTACTCTAAATACATTGTATAGAAAACCTTCACCAGAGGTACTCTAAATACATTGTATAGAAAACCTTCAGCAGAGATACTATAAATACATTGTATAGAAAACCTTCACCAGAGGTACTCAAAATACATTGTATAGAAAACCTTCACCAGAGGTACTCTAAATACATTGTATAGAAAACCTTCAGCAGAGATACTATAAATACATTGTATAGAAAACCTTCACCAGAAGTACTCTAAATACATTGTATAGAAAAACTTCATCAGAAGTACTCTAAATACATTGTATAGACAACCTTCACCAGAGGTACTCTAAATACATTGTATAGAAAACCTTCACTAGAGGTACTCTAAATACATAGTATAGAAAACCTTCACCAGAGGTACTCTAAATACATTGTATAGAAAACCTTCACCAGAGGTACTCTAAATACATTGTATAGAAAACCTTCACCAGAGGCACTCTAAATACATTGTATAGAAAACCTTCACCAGAGGTACTCTAAATACATTGTATAGAAAACCTTCACCAGAGGTACTCTAAATACATTGTATAGAAAACCTTCATCAGAGGTACTCTAAATACATTGTATAGAAATACATTGGTGAAGGTTTTCTATACAATGTATTTAGAGTACCTCTGATAAAGGTTTTTTATACAATGTATTTAGAGTACCTCTGATAAAGGTTTTTTATACAATGTATTTAGAGTACCTCTGGTAAAGGTTTTCTATATACAATGAGGCCTACTTATCAAGTTGTCAACTGTGCTGCATTTGCCGGCACCAATACGCTCGCCTGACATCGCCTAACATCGCGGCAGTGGTCCTGAATACGCTCTCCATATTTATAAAATAAGCTGTCAAAAAGCTGCGCACCAAGTACGGGGCGATGAGCAGCGGACTGTTGTTAACTAACAGTCATCGATCTCGTTGCTATTTGGCTTTATATCAACTTTTTTATACCCTGTCACTAAACACCGCCACTATACTAAAATTTTTAACCCCTATCCCGCCACTCCTGGACCCCGCCGCAACTAAATAAAGTTATTAACCCCTATCCCACCGCTCCCGGAGCCCACCACAACTAAAAAAAGTTATTAACCCCGAAACCACCAGCCCCCCACATCGCCATAAACTAAATTAACCTATTAACCCCTAAACCTAACAACCCGCTAACCTTATATTAAATATTAACTCATCCCTATCTTATAATAAATTTAATCTTACCTTTAGAATTAAATTAAACTATATTAAACTACTAATGAACCTACCTTAACGATTATACTAAAATTAAATGAAACTGTATTAAACTAATAATTGATCTACCCTATTATACTAAAATTACAGTAAACTATATTAAACTAATAATTAATCTACCCTAGCTATTATACTAAATTTACAATAAGCTACAAATTAAATTAACTATATTATATATTTAAAAACCTAACCCTACTCAAATAATTTAATTCTACAATTAAAAATTACAAAGTTATAAGAAACTAACAACTAAGTTACAAAAAATAACAAACACTAAGTAAAAAAATAAATAAACACTGTTACACAAAATAAAAAAGAAATTATCAAAGATTTAAACTAATTACACCTAATTTAAGAACCCTATGAACATAAAAAAAAACCTAACCTACAATAAACTACAAATAGCCCTTAATCAGCCAATAGGATTGAGCTTGCATTCTATTGGCTATTCCAATCAGCCAATAGAATGCAAGCTCAATCCTATTGGCTGATTGGATCAGCCAATAGGGTGAAAGCTCAATCCTATTGGCTGATTGCAACAGCCAATAGGATTTTTTCAACCTTAATTTCGATTGGCTGATAGAATTCTTTCAGCCAATCGTAATCTAAGGGATGCCATATTGGATGACGTCATTTAAAGGAACCTACATTTGGGAAGAAGACGTTGTAAGAAGAGGATGCTCCACGTCGGATGCCTGGAAGATGGAGCCGCTCCGCGCCGGATGGATGAAGATAGAAGATGCCGTCTGGGTGAAGAATTTTGCGGGCTTGAATGAAGACTTCGGCCGCTTGGATGAAGACTTCTGCCGGCGTCTTGGAGGATTGATGTTGCATCTTCAAAAGTGGATCTTCAGGGGTTAGTGTTAGGATTTTTTAAGGGTTTATTGGGTGGGTTTTATTTTTAGGTTAGGGTTTTGGCTGCAATAGAGCTACATGCCTTTTTAAGGGCAATGCCCATCCAAATGCCCTTTCAGGGCAATGGGGAGCTTAGGTTTTTTTAGTTAGGTTTTTATTTGGGGGGTTGGTTGTGTGGGTGGTGGGTTTTACTGTTGGAGGGTTGTTTGTATTTTTTATTTACAGGTAAAAGAGCTGATTTCTTTGGGGCAATGCCCCGCAAAAGGTTCTTTTAAGGACTATTTGTAGTTTATTGTAGGTTAGGGTTTTTTTATTTTGGGGGGCTTTTTTATTTTCATAGGGCTCTTAGATTAGGTGTAATTAATTTAAATCTTTGATAATTTCTTTTTTATTTTGTGTAACTTAGTGTTTATTTTGTTTTGTAACTTAGTGTTTGTTATTTTTTGTAACTTAGTTGTTAGTTTTTTGTAATTGTAGAATTAAATTATTTGAGTAGGGTTAGGTTTTTAAATATATAATATAGTTAATTTAATTTGTAGCTTATTGTAATTTTAGTATAACAGTTATGGTAGATTAATTATTCATTTAATATAGTTTAATGTAATTTAGTATAACAGTTAGGGTAGATTAATTATTAGTTTAATATAGTTTAATGTAATTTAGTATAACAGTTAGGGTAGATTATTAGTTTAATATAGTTTAATGTAATTTTAGTATAACAGTTAGGGTAGGTTAATTATTAGTTTAATATAATTTAATGTAATTTAGTATAATAGTTAGGGTAGGTTAATTATTAGTTTAATATAGTTTAATGTAATTTTAGTATAACAGTTAGGGTAGGTTAATTATTAGTTTAATTTAGTTTAATGTAATTTTAGTATACTAGTTAGGGTAGGTTCATTATTAATTTAATATAGTTTAATTTAAATCTAAAGATAAGTTTTAATTTATTATAAGATAGGGATGAGTTAATATTTAATATAAAGTTAGCGGGTTGTTAGGTTTAGGGGTTAATAGTTTAATTTAGTTTATGGCGATGTAGGGGGCTGGCGGTTTAGGGGTTAATACATTTACTTAGTTGCAGTGGGCTCCGGGAGCGGTGGGATAGGGGTTAATAACTTTATGTAGGTGGTGGCGGTGGCGGGAGCGGCAGATTAGGGATTAATAAGTATAATATAGGTGACGGCAGTGTCGGGTGGCAGATTATGGGTTAATAACATAATGTAGGTGGCGGCGGTGTTGGGGCGGCAGATTAGGTGTTAAATATAATGTAGGTGGCGGCGGTGGCGGGTGGCAGATTAGGAGTTAATAACATAATGTAGGTGGCGACGGTGTTGGGGAGGCAGATTAGGGGTTAATAACATTATGTAGGTGGTGGCGGTGTAGGGGGCAGCAGATTAGGGTTGTTTAGACTCGGGGTTATGTTAGGGTGTTAGGTGTAAACGTAACTTTTATTCTCCCATAGAAATCAATGGGATATCGAGCAACAGCAAACATAATCTTTCGCTGCTTTCACACTCCCATTGATTCCTATGGCATCCGCCGCCTTCAGGGCGGTGGATTGAAAACCAGGTACGCTGGTCCGGAATAGTGGCGATCATACCTGCTATGAATTTGTTAACTAGCAAAAGTTGTCAGATAGTGCCGAATCTGCATTCGGAACATCTGTAGTGATGTAAGCATTGTTCTGTATCGGACTGAGACCGGCGGATCGTATGTTACGTCACAAATTTCAACTTTTGCCGGTCTGTAGGCTTTGATAACTAAGGGGAATCAGGCTCGCCACAATTACGCTGCAGAATTCCAGAGTATTTGCGGTTGACGGCTTGATAAGTAGGCCTCAATGTATTTAGAATACTGCTAGTGAAGGTTTTCTATATAATGTATTTAGAATACCCCTGGTGAAGGTTTTCCATATACAATGTATTTAGAGTACCTCTGGTGAAGGTTTTCTATATACAATGTATTTAGAGTACTTCTGGTGATGGTTTTCTATACAATGTATTTAGAGTACCTCTGGTGAAGGTTTTCTATACAATGTATTTAGAGTACCTCTGGTGAAGGTTTTCTATACAATGTATTTAGAGTACCTCTGGTGAAAGCTAAATATACAATGTATTTAGAGTACCTCTGGTGAAGGTTTTCTATACAATGTATTTAGAGTACCTCTGTGAGGGTTTTCTATACAATGTATTTAGAGTACCTCTGGTGAGGGTTTTCTATACAATGTATTTAGAGTACCTCTGGTGAAGGTTTTCTATACAATGTATTTAGAGTACCTCTATTGAAGGTTTTCTATACAATGTATTTATAGTACCTCTGGTGAAGGTTTTCTATATACAATGTATTTAGAGTACTTCTGGTGATGGTTTTCTATACAATGTATTTAGAGTACCTCTGGTGAGGGTTTTCTATACAATGTATTTAGAGTACCTCTATTGAAGGTTTTCTATACAATGTATTTAGAGTACCTCTGGTGAAGGTTTTCTATACAATGTATTTAGAGTACCTCTGGTGAAGGTTTTCAATACAATGTATTTAGAGTACCTCTAGTGAAGGTTTTCTATACAATGTATTTAGAGTACCTCTAGTGAAGGTTGTCTATACAATGTATTTAGAGTACTTCTGGTGAGGGTTCTCTATACAATGTATTTAGAGTACTTCTGGTGATGGTTTTCTATACTATGTATATAGAGTACTTCTGGTGAGGGTTTTCTATACAATGTATTTAGAGTACTTCTGGTGATGGTTTTCTATACAATGTATTTAGAGTACTTCTGGTGAGGGTTTTCTATACAATGTATTTAGAGTACTTCTGGTGATGGTTTTCTATACAATGTATTTAGAGTACTTCTGGTGAGGGTTTTCTATACAATGTATTTAGAGTACTTCTGGTGACGGTTTTCTATACAATGTATTTAGAGTACTTCTGGTGAGGGTTTTCTATACAATGTATTTAGAGTACTTCTGGTGAGGGTTTTCTATACAATGTATTTAGAGTACCTCTGGTGAGGGTTTTCTATACAATGTGTTTAGAGTACCTCTGGTGAAAGCTAAATATACAATGTATTTAGAGTACCTCTGGTGAGGGTTTTCTATACAATGTATTTAGAGTACCTCTGGTGAAGGTTTTCTATACAATGTATTTAGAGTACCCCTGGTGAAGGCTTTCTATACAATGTATTTAGAATACCCCTGGTGAAGATTTTCTATACAGAGGTACTCTAAATGCATTGTATAGTATATAGAAAACCTTTACCAGAGTTACTCTAAATACATTGTATAGAAAACCTTCAAACAACTTTCCAATTTACTTTTATCAGCATATTTGATTTGTTCTCTTGCTATTCTTTGATGAAAACTTAAACTAAGTAGGCTCATATGCTAATATCTAATCCTTTGAAGGCTGCATCTTGACCACATGATATGTTTAACAAGATGCTGTAATCTGTGTCTCGTAAAGCTACTAACCTTTGCCCAATAACTGGGCCCCGCTAAGTGTGAGCTTAAAGTGACAGTCAACATCAAAATTGTTATTGTTTAAAAAGATAGATTACGCCTTTACTACCCATTTCCCAGCTTTGCACAACCAACATTGTTATATTAATATACTTTATAACATTTAAACCTCTACATTTCTGCCTGTTTTTAAGCCACAACAGACAGCCTCTTATCACATGCTTTTTTATTTGCTTTTCACAACATGAGACTGTTAGTTCATGTGGGCCATATAGATATTATTGTGCTCACGCCTGTGGGTTGTGGATGAGACTGCTCTAATTGGGGAAAATGCAAGTCAATAGATAATAAATAAAATGCCATGTGATAAGGGGGCTGTCAGAAGAGGATTAGATACAAGGTAATCACAGAGGTTAAAAGTATATTAATATAACTGTGTTGATTGTGCAAAACTGGGGAATGGGTTATAAAGGGATTATCTATCTTTTTAAAGAATTCAAATTTTGGAGTTGGCTAAAGAGACATAAAACCCAACATTTTTCTTTCATGATTCAGATAAAACATACAATGTTAAACAACTTTAAAATGTACTTCTATGATCACATTTTCTTTGTTCTCTTGGCATCTTTTCTTGAAAAGCAGGGACGTACGTTCAAGAGTGTGCATGTGTCTGCAGCACTTTAATTTGCAAGAATTGTATAGATTGGCAAGAGCACTATATGGCAGCACTATTACCTGTCATGTAGTGCTCCAGACATGTGAATGCTACCTATCTAGACATCTCTTCAACAAAAAATAACATGAGAATGACGCAAATTTGATAATAGAAGTAAATTGGAAACTTTTTAAAAAGTGTATTCTCTGTCTGAATCAAGAAAGAAAACATTTGAGTTTCATGTCCCTTTAATAAATATTGTGTTTCATTTAGTGTGAAAGATGTCCCCATGGCTGCTATTCATGAGTGATTCCTTTGCTTGTTTTAAGTCAGTGGTTGGAGAGAGGGAGGGTTCCTTTCTGATTGTGTCTAAATGCAATAGACATATGTCTGTCAGCAAACAACTACTTTGATTATTCATGATACCCTCCTGCTTATGGAATCCAGTAGGAGACCTAAGCCAGTGACCAATGAAGAAGTACTGGGGGTCCTAGACTGTTTGCAGGGCAGCAGGTGCACATGCCCTCAACATTTACCCAACTCCTTCAAAGACTGAGGACTCAAAGGTGAGTAGTCTAACAAGAAAATAATTAGAGTATGTTATTTTTAATTGTATTGTCATTTTAATAAAAAAATTAAAAGCTTAAAATGTGAAAAATGCCATTTTTACATAGGGGTTGATCCAAATCCTTTAGAAAAAAATAAATAAATAAATTATCTACAAAAATCCCCCTAGACTTTAGTGGTGGTTTAATGTTGATAATCATTAGATTAGGTTTTACTAAAGGGTTGTGATTGACCCCTAGATGCTTTAGGATGTCCCCAGTATAATTGTGCAGAACAGCATGTGTTTGGTGTCCATGCCCATGTGACTATGGGGCCAACCACAATCCTTTAAAAAACATATCTAAGGTTTTTTTTACTGAAAAACACCTTTATTGGCTCAAGTGAGTTATGTTTTTTTCTAAAGGATTCATCCTTATACTTTCTAGAAATCCCCCACTAGGGCACCCATCACTTGACTGGTGGGAGTATATAGAGGTCCAGGCTAAAAGCACAAACTATAGTGATGTATCTAGACAAGAGCTTTGAAAGAGCACAAACCGCCCTGGGGTAAAGTTTACTAAATCACAGTTCCTAACCAACCTGCATTCCATTTTATTTTCATGATTTGGGAACTCCATTCCCCCAGCCATTTTTCTCTAACTTATTTATGTCCCAGTTTCATAAAGTAAAACACAGCTGAAAAATGCCTAAAGTGATGGTAAACTCCCCGCTTTATAAAAAAAAATGCATAATGTTTGTGATATTTTAGATTGAGTTTCATTCATCAGTTGTAACGAAGATGCGCTATAACTTACTTTTTAATATAGATATAAAATTAAAATACCCTGTGCTCCGCCGCCCACTTCAAAATAAAAATAATTCTGTGAGCTAAAGGTTTGAATTGTTGTCCAATCAGCAATCTCCCCTTTAGGCACCTTTTGTTGTAGCTAGAGCCCTGATTGGAGAACAATTCAAATTGTTAGCTCACAGAAAAATTGCCTTTTGAAGTTGGCGGCAGAGCACGGGGTATTTGAATTTCATAAATCTGTTAAAAAGCAAGTTATAGAGCAACTTCATTATAACTGATGAATTCAACTCCATCTAAAATATCACTAACATTCCACATCTGTTTTTATAAAGGGAGAGTTTAATATAACATTAAGGGACAAGAAACCCAACATCTTTTTTTTATGTTTCGGTTAGAGCAGATTTTTTTTTTTTTTTTTTATAAGTGTCCAATTATACCTCATTCTCACTGCATTCTTTATTGAACAACATACCCTATGTGGCAGCAATTTTTCATAAACACTTTTTACAATGTTATACATTTTTGAGCATCAGACACAGATACACTCCTGAGCCTACCTACCATCTTTAAAAAAAAAATACCAAGATAATGGATTAAATTTGATAATATAATATAAATTTATTTTTAATTGTAACACTCTATCTGCAGCCTCTCCAGTCTTTTCAATTGACATTCTGTTAAAGGGACAGTCTAGTTAAAATTAAACTTTCATGATACAGATGGGGCATGTAATTTTAAACAACTTTCCATATTTTGCTTTTATCATCAAATTTGTTTTGTTCTTTTGGTATTCTTTGTTGAAAGCTAAACCTAGGTAGGGTCAAATGCTAATTTCTACACCCTTAAAGGCCGCCTCTTGGGGTCGATCCGATAAAAATCGTCGCCCGCAAAAGCCGGCGACGCCAAGAATTGCGCGGATTTGGTATCCTATATACGGCGTAAGCTAGAAGTTACGCGCGTATATTTCTGCCGTCGCCCGCAGTTTTTTGGGCCATAGGCAGGTATACCAAACCCGCGCAGTTTGGTATCCAATATGCAGCGTAAGGACTTACGTGGCGAAAATGGAGAAAACTTACTCCATTTTCACCTCGCCACAAAAAGCAGCCGTAAGAAGCCTTACGCTGACTATTGGAGCCCCGTAACTCCCTAAACTAGCTGCTAAAATAAACCTAACACCTAACGCATGCGCAATGTCTATCTCCCTGTCAACCGCGATCTTCTAAAATAAACCTAACACCTAACGCATGCGCAATGTCTATCTCCCTGTCAACCGCGATCCCCCCCCCCCCCAAATCCCTAATAAAGTTATTACCCCCTAAAACGCCGCTCCCGGACCCCGCCGCCATCTACATAAACTAACCCCCTACTGTGAGCCCCTAAAACCGCCGCCATCTACCTTATCTATCCCGTAATCTGACCCCTTACACCGCCGCCACCTATATAAAAATTATTAACCCCTAATTTAATCTACCTACCCCGCCGCCAGCTATGTTATCTATATTAACCCTAAGTATATTATAGTTAATATAGTTATTACATTATATATATTAACTATATTAACCCTAATTATATTAGGGTTAATATAGTTAATATAGTTACTATAGTATTTATATTAACTATATTAACTCTATCTAACCCTAACACCCCTAACTAAATTTATATTAAATTAATCTAATTAATTTATAAACTAAAATATTCCTATTTAAATCTAAATACTTACCTATAAAATAAACCCTAAGATAGCTACAATATAATTAATAATTACATTATAGCTATGTTAGGGTTAATATTTATTTTACAGGTAAATAGTTAATTATTTTAACTAGGTATAATAGATATTAAATAGTTATTAACTATTTAATATCTACCTAGTTAAAATAATTACCCAATTACCTGTAAAATAAATCCTAACCTAAGTTACAAATACACCTACACTATCAATAAATTTAATAAACTACTAACATCTATCTAAAAATACAATTAAATTAACTAAACTAAATTACAAAAAAAAACAAACACTAAATTACAAAAAATAAAAAAAAGATTACAAGATTTTTAAGCTAATTACACCTATTCTAAGCCCCCTAATAAAATAATAAACCCCCAAAAAAACAAAAATTCCCTGCCCTATTCTAAATTAAACAAATTTCAAAGCTCTTTACCTTACCAGCCCTTAAAAGGGCCTTTTGTGGGGCATGCCCCAAAGAATTCAGCTCTTTTGCATTCAACAAATACAATCACCCCCCCCCCATTACAACCCACCACCCACATACCCCTATTCTAAACCCACCCAAACCCCCCTTAAAAAATCCTAACACTACCCCCCTGAAGATCTCCCTACCTTGTCTTCACCACACCGGGCCGAACTCCTGATCCGATCCGGGCGATGTCGTCCTCCAAGCGGCAAAGAAGAAATCTTCCTCCGGCGACGTCTTCCTCCAAGCGGCAGCAAAGTCTTCATTCTTCCGGCGGCATCTTCAATCTTCTTTCTTCGCTCCGCCGCCGCGGAGCATCCATCCCGGCCGACTGCTAAACTTGGAATGAGGTACCTTTAAATGACGTCATCCAAGATGGCGTCCGCCGAATTCCGATTGGCTGATAGGATTCTATCAGCCAATCGGAATTAAGTTAAAAAAATCTGATTGGCTGATTGAATCAGCCAATCAGATTCAAGTTCAATCCGATTGGCTGATCCAATCAGCCAATCAGATTGAGCTCGCATTCTATTGGCTGATCGGAACAGCCAATAGAATGCGAGCTCAATCTGATTGGCTGATTGGATCAGCCAATCGGATTGAACTTGAATCTGATTGGCTGATTCAATCAGCCAATCAGATTTTTTTAACTTAATTCCGATTGGCTGATAGAATCCTATCAGCCAATCGGAATTCGGCGGACGCCATCTTGGATGACGTCATTTAAAGGTACCTCATTCCAAGTTTAGCAGTCGGCCGGGATGGATGCTCCGCGGCGGCGGAGCGAAGAAAGAAGATTGAAGATGCCGCCGGAAGAATGAAGACTTTGCTGCCGCTTGGAGGAAGACGTCGCCGGAGGAAGATTTCTTCTTTGCCGCTTGGAGGACGACATCGCCCGGATCGGATCAGGAGTTCGGCCCGGTGTGGTGAAGACAAGGTAGGGAGATCTTCAGGGGGGTAGTGTTAGGATTTTTTAAGGGGGGTTTGGGTGGGTTTAGAATAGGGGTATGTGGGTGGTGGGTTGTAATGGGGGGGGGGGTGATTGTATTTGTTGAATGCAAAAGAGCTGAATTCTTTGGGGCATGCCCCACAAAAGGCCCTTTTAAGGGCTGGTAAGGTAAAGAGCTTTGAAATTTGTTTAATTTAGAATAGGGCAGGGAATTTTTGTTTTTTTGGGGGTTTATTATTTTATTAGGGGGCTTAGAATAGGTGTAATTAGCTTAAAAATCTTGTAATCTTTTTTTTATTTTTTGTAATTTAGTGTTTGTTTTTTTTTGTAATTTAGTTTAGTTAATTTAATTGTATTTTTAGATAGATGTTAGTAGTTTATTAAATTTATTGATAGTGTAGGTGTATTTGTAACTTAGGTTAGGATTTATTTTACAGGTAATTGGGTAATTATTTTAACTAGGTAGATATTAAATAGTTAATAACTATTTAATATCTATTATACCTAGTTAAAATAATTAACAATTTACCTGTAAAATAAATATTAACCCTAACATAGCTATAATGTAATTATTAATTATATTGTAGCTATCTTAGGGTTTATTTTATAGGTAAGTATTTAGATTTAAATAGGAATATTTTAGTTTATAAATTAATTAGATTAATTTAATATAAATTTAGTTAGGGGTGTTAGGGTTAGATAGAGTTAATATAGTTAATATAAATACTATAGTAACTATATTAACTATATTAACCCTAATATAATTAGGGTTAATATAGTTAATATATATATAATGTAATACCTATATTAACTATAATATACTTAGGGTTAATATAGATAATATAGCTGGCGGCAGGGTAGGTAGATTAAATTAGGGGTTAATCATTTTAATAGAGATGGCGGCGGTGTAAGGGGCTTAGATTAGGGGTTAATAATTTTAATATAGATGGCGGCGGTGTTAGGGGCTCACTTTAGGGGGTTATAGATATAATATAGCTGGCGGCGGGGTACGGGAGCGGCGGTTTAGGGGTTAATAATTTTATTAGGTTGCGGCGGGGTAAAGGAGCGGCGGTTTAGGGGTTAATAGCATTTTTATTGTTAGGCTAGTGAGGGGGGATAGCGGATAGAGGGTTAGACAGTGCGGGCTATGTTAGGGAGGCGTGTTAGACAGTGCGGGCTATGTTAGGGAGGCGTGTTAGACAGTGCGGGTGTTTTAGACTTTAGTCAGGTTTTATAGGCGCCGGCAGATTCTAACGTGGCGCAAGTCACTGGCGACGCCAGAAATTTGTACTTACGCAGATTTCTGGACATCGCTGGTTTGTGAGACTTACGGCACGTTAGCATCTGACGGCGACCTATATGGGATGGCTCGAGTTGCGAGCTGAAACTGCGGGCGACGCCGGTTCCCTCGCTTGCGCCGCAAACTGCGATCGATATCGGATCGCGCCCTTTATCTCAGTGCATTTTGACAGTTTTTACAGCTAAACAGTGCTAGTTCATGCGTGCCATATAGATAGCATTGTGCTCACTCCAGTGGAGTTATTTATGAGTCAGCACCATTTGGCTAAAATGCAAGTCTGTCAAAAGAACTGAGATAAGGGGCAGTCTGCAGAGGCTTAGATACAAGGTAATCACAGAGGTAAAAAGTGTATAAATATAATAGTGTTGATAATGCCAAACTGGGGAATGGATAATAAAGAGATTATCTATATTTTTAAAATATAGAAATTATGGAGTAGACGGTCCCTTTAAGAATCCTATTCAGTAATCAGTTGAGAGATTAGTCAACTAGTAAATCAGATACATATAGTAACATATAAACTAGATAATCTAAACAGCCTGTTTATTCATTTTGCTAAATAGTCAGTCAATTTTAATTAAAATAATTATTCATCAAACAGACGGAACCATAAACTAGGCTTGTTTGCAGTCTATGAGGATAAATTATGGACCCTCCTGCTAAATTCACTACCTTATAAATCATATCCTTACTATAAGACATAGCACAGTAATTGCATAAAACAACATAATCCTTTATAAAAGTTTATCTATTGATTTTTCTACTGAATTCTGCATTAATGTCTATGGGAATTATTGTAGATAGATCATTAAATAAATGTTTATAAAGGACTGTGATCAATCAATCCCATATTATTTGTACATATAGACATTTTTTTAGTTAATGAAACCTTTGTTAAAATGCACTATTTATCATTACTAAAGCGACATGAAGCCCCCAAAAATTTTTTTCATGATTCACACAAAGCAGACAATTTAAAAAAATAACGGCTAGATTACGAGTTTTGCGTTATGAGCGGCGCGGTGCTAACTTGCAAGTTATTGTTTCCGCTCACTTACCTACAGCACTGGTATTACAGGTTTACAAAAACCCGGCGTTAGCAGCAAAAAGTGAGCGTAGAGCAAAATTGAGCTCCATACCGCACTCCAATACCAGCGCTGCGGTCGGCGGCGGTAAGCTAGTTTTACGTGCTCGTGCACAATTTCCCCATAGACATCAATGGGGAGAGCCGGCTGAAAAAAAGTCTAACACCTGCAATAAAGGAGCGTAAAGCTCCATAACGCAGCCCCATTGATTCCTATGGGGGAACTAAATTTATGTTTACACCTAACACCCTAACATGAAACCCGAGTCTAAACACCCCTAATCTTACACTTATTAACCCCTAATCTGCCGCCCCCGACATCGCCGACACCTACATTATATTTATTAACCCCTAATATGCCGCCCCCGACATCGCCGACACCTACATTATATTTATTAACCCTAATCAGCCGCCCTGACATCGCCGACACCTACATTATATTTATTAACCCTGAATCTGCGGGAGTGTGGCGGTTTAGGGGTTTAATATGTTTATTATAGTGGCAGCGATGTCCGGAACGGCAGATTAGGGGTTAATCATTTTAGTGTTTGCAATGCGGGAGGGCCTTGGTTTAGGGGTTAATAGGTAGTTTATGGGTGTTAGTGTACTTTTTAGCACTTTAGTTATGAGTTTTATGCTACAGCTTTGTAGCATAAAACCCATAACTACTGACTTTCAGTTTACGGTATGGATCTTGACGGTATAGGGTGTACCGCTCACTTTTTGGCCTCCCATGCAGACTCGTAATACCGGCCCTATGGAAGTCCCATTGAAAAAGGACTTTTTGAAAGCTGCGGTACTTATGTTGCGTTACGGCCAAAAAACTGTGCAGTACAGCTATACCTGCAAAACTCGTAATACCAGTGGTAGTGAAAAAGAGCCTTAACGCTGCTTTTTCACTCATACCGCAAAACTCGTAATCTAGCCGTACGTTTCCAATTTACTTCTATTATGAAATTCGCTTCTCATGGTATTTTTTGTTGAAGAGATACCTAGGTATACTTAAGGCACATAAAACTATTTTTTTTTTCCTTTTGTGAGTTAGAAAGAACATGCGATTTTAAACAACTTTCCAATTTACTTCTATTATCTAATTTGTTTCATTCTCTTGATATCTAAATATGCTCAGTAGCTGCTGATTGGTGGCTGCACATATATACCTTGTGCTGTTGGTTCACCCATGTGCATTGCTATTTCATCAACAAAGGATACCTAAATAATTAGGAAAATTAGATAATAGAAGTTTATTTGAATGTTGTTTCAAATTGTATTCTCTAAATCATGAAAGAAAAAATTTGCTTTTCATGTCCCTTTAATGTTACAACACTGCATAATACGTGCGTTATAAATGAATAAATAATAATAGGAAAGTTACACTGTCTGTCTGGAGCACTATACGGCAGGCAAAAGTGCTGTGACCTAGCGGTTGTGCAAATATGCAACACTCTTGCAAAATTGCTGCCTTATAGTGCGGAAGACTCTGCACGCTCCTGAGATTATATTTCTGCTTTTCATCAAAGTTCTATTGGAATCACAATATAATCTTTTTTTGTTTCATCTCCCTTTAAAGAAGCATTTTCTTTTTTCTTTTTCTTTTTTTCAAACACAGTTCTCTTCTGGAGATGCAGCAAAGTGTACATCTGGTTAATGGAATTCATGCTGCTGATTGGATCAGTTGAAGTTTCTGCTTGATACCAGCAGTTCACTGCGACTCCCAAGCAGCACTTTGACTTTGTGTTTAACCTCGTTGTGTGGTAAACCCATATAGTGTTGCAAGATAATTAGTGATAACGAACTTGAGCATGTATTTTCTTTCCACTATAATGACCCTTTAAAAGGACAGTGTACTAAAAAAAAATAGTTTTTTATTTGACAGCTGCAAAGTATAAACTGTATGAGAAATTGCTAGAAGTAAGCTTTTGGCATGCGTCGGGTTGCTCTCGTATTACTAGTTGTCACTAGCACGCTAACCTGACATGCATAAAAAGCCGAACAGGGAATATCGTGTACACGATAACCTATTCCCCAATAGAAGTCAATGGAGCAAAAACAGTGGAAAAAACACCCTACTCACTTGCCAACCTGATCGCATATTCGCAAGTGCGCTAACACAAAAATATCAATCCGCTAGATTTAGAGTTTTGTCGGTAAAAAGCCGCGTAGCTAACGCAGCTTTTTTTCCCAACGCACGCTTAAGACAACGCTGGTATTTAGAGTTGTCTGAGGGGCTGCGTTAGGCTCCAAAAAGGGTGCGTTGAGCCTAATTTACCGCCACTTCAACCCTCAATACCAGCGGTGCTTACGGTAGCGGTAAGCTGGCAAAACGTGCTCGTGCACGATATCCCCATAGGAAAAAATGGGGCAGTTTGGGATGAAAAAAAACCTAACACCTGCAAAAAAGCAGCGTTAAGCTCTTAACGCAGCCCCATTGTTTCCTATGGGGAAACACTTCCTAAGTCTGCACCTAACACCCTAACATGAACCCTGAGTCTAAACACCCCTAACCTTACACTTATTAACCCATAATCTGCCGTCCCTGCTATCGCTGACACCTGCATTATACTATTAACCCCTAATCTGCCGCTCCGTACACCGCCGCAACCTACATTATCCCTATGTACCCCTAATCTGCTGCCCCCAACATCGCCGACCCCTATATTATATTTATTTACCCCTAATCTGCCCCCCCCCCCCCCTACATCGCCGCTATCTTACCTACACTTACTAACCCCTAATCTGCTGACCGGACCTCGCCGCTACTCTAATAAAGGTATTAACCCCTAATCTGCCGACCGGACCTCGCCGCTACTCTAATAAATGTATTAACCCCTAAAGCTAAGTCTAACCCAAACACTAACACCCCCCTAAGTTAAATATAATTTACATCTAACGAAATTAATTAACTCTTATTAAATAAATTATTCCTATTTAAAACTAAATACCTGTAAAATAAACCCTAATATAGCTACAATATAACAAATAATTATATTGTAGCTATTTTAGGATTTATATTTATTTTACAGGCAACTTTGTATTTATTTTAACTAGGTACAATGGCTATTAAATAGTTAATAACTATTTAATAGCTACCTAGTTAAAATAATTACAAAATTACCTGTAAAATAAATCCTAACCTAAGTTACAATTAAACCTAACACTACACTATCAATAAATTAAAACACAAACACTAAATTACAAAAAATAAAAAAAGATTCCAAGAATATTAGGCTAATTACACCTACTCTAAGCCCCCTAATAAAATAAAAAAGCCCCCCAAAATAATAAAGGTCCCTACCCTATTCTAAATTAAAAAGTAACCAGCTCTTTTACCAGCCCTTAAAAGGGCTTTTTGCGGGGCATGCCCCAAAGTAATCAGCTCTTTTGCCTGTAAAAAAAATTCAACCCCCCCCCAACATTAAAACCCACCACCCACATACCCCTACTCTAACCCAAACCCCCCTTAAATAAACCTAACACTACCCCCCTGAAGATCTCCCTACCTTGAGTCGTCTTCACCCAGCCGGCAGAAGTCTTCATCCGATGGGGCAGAAGAGGACATCCGGACCGGCAGACATCTGCTGTAACACTCAGCAACCTTTTTGTCTGGAATTACCAGTATAGGTTGTATGAAATTGAGGTTGTGTTACAAAATAAAAGATGACAGTACAATAATATCTTTTAGTGCACTGTGTAACTCTTGTGATTGATATTGCCAATAAACCAGTAATGCAGAGGTTAATGTTAAATGAGGATGCAGGTTAGCAATGAAAAGTCAGAGATATATGCAAATGATATTACTTAAGCAGCTCCCCTGAATGCATGTAATAATTCCCTTTAAGTCACTCGCACAAGCAGTTTGTAAAGGCAAGGTTTTCTAAGAGCAGCAAAGTATTTGTCATACAAGGTATACGACACCTGTCTATTAGTGGATGAATGGAGGTTCCCTTGTAAGCGGGCAGCAGCTGGTGCGAGTGCGGTGAACGCTGCACACAGAGATCCGGTCCTTGTGATCTTAGTGCGCAGTGTGCAGGCTCCGGTCTTGCGCTTCCTGTTAGCTCTGTGTGGCGTGTCACCCCCGGTTGTTAGGAGTTACTCACAAGCTATGCGCTGGAGGGGGAGGGGCTGTCAGACGTTCTGTTGAGGAGTTGTAGAGACAGCTCTGAGTAAGGTAGGAGTTTGCTGTTGAAAATAGGGTATAAACAATCAGATTAGACCCTGTCAAACTATAGTATGGTTAAGGACTGGAACTGTAGCTATTACACTTCAATAAACCAGCAAAGGACTGTGGGAGGTAGGAGGTTTATATAGAGCTCAGGTAGGATGCTAACTAGATGAAAAGGTGGTATGTGATAGATACTTGACATATGTAAGGTGGAATAGGAGGATCATGACACTTCCCCCCCCCCAAAGATCCATCAAGAAGGGATCAAGGTGCCGGACGGTCTGGATGGCGCCTGTGAAAGAGAGACACCAGCCGGGGAGCCGAGAGGTTTGTAGCAGGCTCCCAAGAATCCTCAGAGGAATCAAACCCAGCCCAATGCACAAGGTACTGCAGTTGCCCCTTGTAGCGACGAGAGTCTAAAACTGAGTGCACCTCATACTCGGGATCTGGCGTTGGGGACACCAGAGCAGGGAAAGGTTGAAGTCGAGAGGTATCACAGGGCTTGACCAAGGATATATGAAAAGTTGGGTGGATGCGATAGGTAGCAGGGAGCTGCAAGGTGACAGTAAGTGGGTTGCGAATTGCTATTATTGGGAAAGGACCAACAAAGAGGTTGTTGAACTTCCTGCAGGGAGTGGGTAATTTAAGGTTTTTCGTACTCAACCAAACCATGTCTCCAATCTTGTAATCTGGTTGTGGACGATGTCGTAAGTCATAATAGCGTTTTTGAGTGGCTTGTGCATGTCTGATGTTGTTTCGGACCACATTGTAGGTAAGTTTGATGGAATTGACGAGATCGTTGACCTGTGGACAAGGTGTGTGAGACGACGACAGGGGATGGAAACGTGGATGGAGTCCAGAGTTAATATAAAAGGGTGAAAATCCGGTAGAAGAGTTAGTTGTATTATTGTAAGCGAATTCTGCCTGAGATATGAAGGAGGCCCATGAGTCATGTGTGCTGGAGCAGAAGCATCTTAAGTACTGCTCAAGCCACTGGTTGGTCCTCTCACAAAGGCCATTCGTCTGGGGGTGGTAAGAAGTTGTGAGATGTTGCTGAATGGAAAGTGATGAACAGAGAAATTTCCAAAACTTTGAGGTGAATTGTGAACCTCTGTCACTTAATACTGATGTAGGTAATCCATGTAGGCGTACAACCTTCTTAATGAACAATTCGGCAGTCTGTTGGGCTGTGGGGAGAGAATCAGTTGGTATGAAATGAGCCATACGAGAGAATAGATCCACAACCACAAATATGGCAGTTTTTCCTTGGGACTTTGGAAGGTCGACGATAAAGTCCATTGAGAGGCATTTCCATGGACAATCTGGAACGGGTAAGTTTTGTAATAGACCAATAGGCAATTGATGTGAAGGCTTAGAGGTCTGACAAGTGGGACAGGACTTGATATAGGTTTTTACTGATTGTTTCATAGAGGGCCACCAGAAATGTCTCTGTAGGAGGTCTAGTGTCTTCTGTACACCCAAGTGTCCAGCCAGTGATGAATCATGTGTGAGTTGTAATGCCTTGTCACGGAGAGAGGGAGGTATATAATACTTAGTGTGGTTACAGAGTATACCATTGTCATCCATAGATAAAGTGTAGGAACTTGTAGTGGGATCCAAACGTTGTTGGTTTTTTAGCTCTGCAAATTCCTTGGAAATAACACCTATAAAGGATGTTTTAGGGATTATAGTTGAAAATGAGGGAACGGTATGGGGCTTGTGGTCCTTGCGTGAGAGTGCGTCAGCTTTACCGTTTTTTGCACCGGGGCGGTAGTTAATGGTAAAATTGAAACTGGAGAAGTAGAGGCTCCAACGGAGTTGGCGTGCAGATAGAGTGCGATTAGATTGGAGGTATTGGAGGTTTTTGTGATCAGTGTAGATCATTATGGGGTGTTCTGCCCCCTCCAGTAAGTGTCTCCACTGGTCGAATGATGCCTTGATGGCCAACAGCTCTTTTTCCCCTGTGGGGTAATTCAACTCAGCATGTGTTAAAAGCCTGGAGAAATAACTTACAGGATGGATTTGATTATCAGGAGGGGACCTTTGGGAGAGAACTGAACCTATGGCAAATTCAGAAGCATCTACTTCTAATAAGAATTGAGCTTTGCTGTTTGGTATTTGGAGAATCGGTGATGTAACGAAAAGGGTCTTGAGGTCATTGAAAGCTTTTTGAGATTGGGAGGTCCAGAGGAAGGGTTTTGTGGTCTTAGTGAGATTTGTTAGTGGTTTAGTGATAGCTGCAAAGTTTTGGATAAACCGCCTGTAAAAGTTTGCAAAACCTAAGAAGCGTTGTACTTCTTTGATGGTGGTTGGTGTAGGCCATGAAGTGATGGCCTTGATTTTATTGTCTTCCATCATGATCGTACTTTGACTGATACGGTAGCCAAGGAATGATACCTCTGTAACATGGAAAAGATATTTCTCTAATTTTACATAAAGACTATGTGACCTCAACCTTGACAGCACTTGCCTGACATGTATGATATGTTCTGAAAGGGAAGAAGAATAGATTAGAATATCGTCAAGATAGACCACCAGGAAAGTGTCTAGAATGTCCCTAAAGATATCGTTGATGAAATTCTGGAATGTTGCCGGGGCGTTGCACAGACCGAATGGCATAACAGTATACTCAAAAAGACCATACCTAGTCCTAAACACTGTCAGCCACTCGTCCCCGGACCTTATTCTAACAAGGTTGTAAGTGCCCCTAAGATCTAGTTTGGTGAATATAGTAGCGCCACTCAACCTCTCAACCAATTCTGGGATTAGAGGTAGCGGGTACCTGTTCTTTACCGTGCGTTTATTTAATTCACGATAATCTATAATAGGGCAAAGGGACCCGTCCTTGTTCTTTACAAAAAAGATGCCGGCTCCGGCAGGGGAAGTGGAAGGACGGATGAAACCTTTTTTTAAATTGACAGTTATGTATGTTTTTAAATGCTGTAACTCAGGTCTGGAAAGGGGATAAATATGCCCGTAGGGAATGGTGGCACCGGGTAGGAGGTCAATAGGGCAATCATAAGACCTGTGCGGCGGTAATGACTCTGCCTCTTTCTGATCAAAGACATCAGAGAAATCTGAATACTGAGGAGGAATTGAAGAAGCAGAGGTATAAAGTAAATGAGCAGTTGGAAAGCAGGTTTTGGAGCAGTAAGAGGAGGGAAAGGATAGAGTTAGTGTGTCCCAATGCACCAGGGGTTGGTGTAGCTGTAACCAGGTAATTCCCAGAACAATAGGATAGAGAGGGGATGATATGATTTCAAAGGTGATGGTCTCAGAGTGACCAGAAGCAGTAGTAAGGGAATAGTTTGTTGTAAGACTGGACCAGATGGTAAGTGTGAACCGTCAATAACTTTGAGAGGCAGTGGTGTGCTTTTGAAAGAAAATGGTATTTTATTAATAGTGACTAAACTTAAATCAATAAAGTTGGCACAAGATCTGGTGTCTATGATGGCTTCACATTTTATCCTGTGTCGTTCCCACTGTAAGGACAAGGGTAAAGTAAGGTAGGCAGTGGCAATCTGTCTTGTATTTAGACAATGGTTAAGAGGGTGTATCTTACCTAACTTCTGTTTAAGCAGTAGTGGACATTCCTTAACAACATGGTCTGCTGATGCACAGTACATGCACAAATTCAGTGATCTGCATCTCAATTTTTCCTGTGGAGTGAGGGGTCCACGTAGGAAACTAATGTCCATTGGTTGCTCTGTTGATAAAGTGGATGTAGGTGGTGTCTGTAAAGCCCTGCGCAGCGGAGGGTTAGAGGGGTTTTTTTCTTGCCTCCTCTCCCTAAGTCTGCGGTCAATAGTAGTGGTGAGGATATATAATTCTTCCAAGCGGTCTGGAACACCGACTCTGGTGAGCTCATCCTTAATCTCTTCGGATAGACCAATACGGTATTGGTTTTTCAGTGAAACCTCATTCCAGAGGGAATCTCTGGCCCATATCCTGAAGCGTGTAATATACTCTTCAACTGGGGCTTTGAGCTGTTTTAAACCTCTGAGTTTGCCCTCAGCTGTAATCTGGTGATAGGGAACGTCATAAAGAGATGAGAGGGCTTTAAGGAAGGAATCCAGGGAATTTAGTATTGGGTCTTGTGACTCATAAAAGGAGTGAGCCCACACCCTAGGCTCTCCCCTAAGGTATGATAGAATGGTCAGTACTTTGGCCCTGTCAGTGGGGTAAGTCCTAGGGCATAAATCAAATAGCAGTAAACAGGCATTGCGAAATTGACGAAAAGTGGAGCGGTCCCCTGAGAACTTCTCAGGGTATGAAACCTGGGGTTCAGCCTGATGATCATTCCCAGAGTTTCTATTGGATAAAACTTCCCTTAAGCAGGCTTTAAGGCTTTGGTTTTCCACCTGCAAATCCCTGAAAGCCTGGGTCAGGTTATCCAGCCTTTGATTTAGGCTATGTAGCTGGGGAGCAATGTCAGAGGGCTCCATAACTACTTTTAAACGGCTGGTTTATTATGTAACACTCAGCAACCTTTTTGTCTTGAATTACCAGTATAGGTTGTATGAAATTGAGGTTGTGTTACAAAATAAAAGATGACAGTACAATAATATCTTTTAGTGCACTGTGTAACTCTTGTGATTGATATTGCCAATAAACCAGTAATGCAGAGGTTAATGTTAAATGAGGATGCAGGTTAGCAATGAAAAGTCAGAGATATATGCAAATGATATTACTTAAGCAGCTCCCCTGAATGCATGTAATAATTCCCTTTAAGTCACTCGCACAAGCAGTTTGTAAAGGCAAGGTTTTCTAAGAGCAGCACAGTATTTGTCATACAAGGTATACGACACCTGTCTAGTAGTGGATGAACGGAGGTTCCCTTGTAAGCGGGCAGCAGCTGGTGCGAGTGCGGTGAACGCTGCACACAGAGATCCGGCCCTTGCGATCTTAGTGCGCAGTGTGCAGGCTCCGGTCTTGCGCTTCCTGTTAGCTCTGTGTCGCGTGTCACGCCCGGTTGTTAGGAGTTACTCACAAGCTATGCGCTGGAGGGGGAGGGGCTGTCAGACATTCTGTTGAGGAGTTGTAGAGACAGCTCTGAGTAAGGTAGGAGTTTGCTGTTGAAAATAGGGTATAAACAATCAGATTAGACCCTGTCAAACTATAGTATGGTTAAGGACTGGAACTGTAGCTATTACACTTCAATAAACCAGCAAAGGACTCTGGGAGGTAGGAGGTTTATATTGAGCTCAGGTAGGATGCTAACTAGATGAAAAGGTGGTATGTGATAGATACTTGACATATGTAAGGTGGAATAGGAGGATCATGACATCTTCATCCAAGCGGCATCTTCTATCTTCATCCATCCGACGAGGATCGGCTCCATCTTCAAGACCTCCGGCGCGGAACATCCTTCTTCCCCAACGACTACCCGACGAATGAAGGTTCCTTTAATTCTGATTGGCTGATAGGATTCTATCAGCCAATCGGAATTAAGGTAGGAAAAATCTGATTGGCTGATTGAATCAGCCAATCAGATTCAAGTTCAATCCGATTGGTTGATCCAATCATCCAATCAGATTGAGCTCGCATTCTATTGGCTGTTCAGATCAAATCGGATTGAACTTGAATCTGATTGGCTGATCTGATTTCCAGTCTTGATAAAGTCAAGTTACAGATGAAATGCGTTGGCGTTTATCCAGGGGTCTAAAGAAAGCTAACACAGTATTAAAAGAATATCAACAGTCTCTAATGAAAGCTAACACTGTGCACAGAGTACAGGAAGAGACTATAGGATGAGATCACAGAAGGAGACCACGAAAACCAATGGTCACAGCAGATGAACACATATTAAAGTGGAGGTGAGGAGAACCGGTAGCCCTGTTATACCCGCCACCTTTGTGAGACCAATGGCAGATCCGAAATACCAGCATTTCAACGTGACGTTGTCACACTCCAACGGGTCAGAGGTGAGATCGTAAATCTAACAGTCCAAGGACAGACCGCAAGCATATTGTTAATACGCTACAAAATCCTATAACAGAAACGGCAAAGGGACTGGTAAAGTATCTCCACTACATATAGAAGTGTGTTCATACTACAATGATTATTGGCTTATACAACGGACAGCCTACTTAGGATACCACGCAACAAAGTTTGATCTGTTAAAAGCCCTGAAGTTAAAATATCATTAAGTTCTCTAAACGCAAGAGTGTATTGATACATTGCACAAGTGAACTTTTTAACAACAAGTGAACTTTATAACATTTTTACAACAACAAATTAATGATTATAACTTCAATCATCAACATAATAATTTTTAAGGTGGTATGAACTTTAAGTATACAGCTGTATGAAAGGTGGTATATATAACCTCAAATACTGATCATTGTCTCTAAGAGGAGACGTCCTCATATATATGGTAGTAATAGTGCACGTATATATACACAGTACTAGACAGATTGTGTGTTTTTTATTGTAAAATTTTTATTGTATGATTTGTAGTGCATGATATCCATTTTATGCACTTTTTATTATGTACCACAGAGAATAAATTCTAAATGTTATATTTGAACAAGTTATGGTGGTATATTGTGTAATATATAAAAAACAATACATTAGGACCGATGACAGTTTGATGTATAACCCCTGCTTTCCAATACTTTCAGTATTTGTTAGCGCTGTTTATCTTACCTTTTTTGTATATAATTTATAGATTAGCAGTGAGACTGATCTTTTAAATAGTACACAGGGTTAAAGTTTAGCGTTTCTTGTTTCCTCCAAAATCCAGCACTGCCTTAACACTCTTGGGCCTGGAGTTCACCAGAGCTTCACAGGGTGCCAATGGAGTCCTCTTCCACTCCTCCATGACGACATCACAGAGCTGGTGGATGTTAGAGACCTTGCGCTCCACCTTCCGTTTGAGGATGCCCCACAGATGCTCAATAGGGTTTAGGTCTGGAGACATGCTTGGTCAGTCTATTACCTTTACCCTCAGCTTCTTTAGCAAGGCAGTGGTCGTCTTGGTGGTGGGTTTGGGGTCGTTATCATGTTGGAATACTGCCCTGTGGCCCAGTTTCCGAAGGGAGGGGATCATGCTCTGCTTCAGTATGTTATAGTACATTGGCATTCATAGTTCCCTCAATGAACTGTAGCTCCCCAGTGCCATGCAGGACCAGACCATGACACTCCCACCATCATACTTGACTGAAGGCAAGACACATTGGGGCATATGTATCAAGCTCCGAATGGAGCTTGATGCCCCGTGTTTCTGGCGAGCCTGCAGGCTCACCAGAAACAGCAGTTATGAAGCAGCGGTCACAAAGACCGCTGCTCCATAACCTGTCAGCCTGCTCTGAGCAGGTGGACACACATCGCCGGAAATCAACCCGATCGAGTACGATCGGGTTGATTGAAACCCCCTGCTGGCGGCCCATTGGCCGCAAGTCTGCAGGGGGTGGCGTTGCACCAGCAGCTCTTGTGAGCTGCTGGTACAATGCTGAATACGGCGAGCATATTGCTCACCGTATTCAGCGAAGTATGGCGGACCTGATCCGCACTGTCGGATCAGGTCCCCCAGACTTTGATAACTTGGGGCCATTGTTTTTGTATGCCTCACCTGGTTGCTGCCACACATGCTTGACACCATCTGAACCAAATAAGTTTATCTTAGTCTCATCGGACCAGAGGTCATGGTTCCAGTAATCCATGTCCTTAGTCTGCTTGTCTTCAGCAAATTGTTTGCAGGCTTCCTTGTACATCATCTTTACAAGAGGCTTCCTTCTGGGATGACAGCCATGCAGACCAATTTGATGCAGTGTGCGGTGTATGGACTGAGCACTGACAGGCTGACCCCCTACCCCTTTAACCTCTGCAGCAATATTAGCAGCACTCATATGTCTATTTCCCAAAGACAGCCTCTCAACTTCTTTGGTCGACCATGGCGAGGCCTGTTCTGGATGGAACCTGTCCTGTGAAACCGCTGTATGGTCTTGCCCACCGTGCTGCAGCTCAGTTTTAGGGTCTTGGCAGTCTTCTTATAGCCTAGGCCATCTTTATGTAGAGCAACAATTCTTTTTTTCAGATCCTCAGAGAGTTCTTTGCCATGAGGTGCCATGTTTAAAGGGACAGTCAACCATAGAATTGTTATTGTTTTAAAAGATAGATAATCCCTTTATTACTCATTCCCCAGTTTTGCATAACCAACACAGTTATATTAATATACTTTTTACCTCTGTGATTACCTTGTATCTAGGAACCTTCTTCCAGGCCCCTGATCACATGACTGTGACTGTTTATTATCTATTGTCTTAAATTTAGCATTGTTTTGTGCTAGATCTTAAATAACTTTCTGTGCCTGAACACAGTGTTATCTATATGGCCCACGTGTACTTTCTGTCTCTTTGTGTTGAAAACAGATTTAAAAAGCATGTGATAAGAGGCAGCCCTCAAAGGCTTAGAAATTAGCATATGAGCCTACCTATGTTTAGTTTAAACTAAGAATACCAAGAGAAAAAAGCAAATTTGATGATAAAAGTAAATTGGAAAGTTGATTCAAATGAAAAGTCCTATCTGAATAATGAAAGTTTAATTTATACTTGACTGTCCCTTTAATTTCCAGTGACCAGTATGAGAGAGTGTGAGAGCGATAACAACAAATTTAACACACCTGCTCCCCATTCACACCTGAGACCTTGTAACACTAACGAGTCACATGACACCGGGGAGGGAAAATGGCTAGTTGGGCCCAATTTGGACATTTCCACTTAGGGGTTGTACTCACTTTTGTTGTCAACGGTTTAGACATTAACCCTTTCGTGACAGGGTTAAAGTGCCTACATCGGAACAACTGTTCCGATGTAGACAAATTGAAACTACGCGATCGTGCATACGATCGCGACATTTCAATTATTGGATCGCATCTGGGGGGCGTCCCTACAATCCTAGGAACGCCCTCCAGACCGCGATTAAATCCCTGAAGCACAGAAGGCTTCAGGACAGCCGTTAGTTATGACGTTCCATTCCGTCATAACGGCTTTAAAGCCCAGTCTAATTATGACGGAATGGAACGGCATAACGGCTTTAAAAGGTTAATGGCTGTGTGTTGAGTTATTTTGAGGGGACAGAAAATTTACACTGTTATACAGGCTGTACACTCACTACAATACATTGTAGCAAAGTGCCATTTCTTCAGTGTTGTCACATGAAAAGATATAATAAAATATTTACACAAATGTGAGGGGTGTACTCACTTTTGTGAAATACTGTATATATAGACATCTTTAGACATGTATATCTATGTATCTCAATGTTAAAGCCCTTTGCCTATCTTTGTTTCTAACACCTGAGACCTCATATCTTTGAGCCTTTATAACTTTTTTGTGCAATATTTTTTATAATATTTTTTATTAGATGGTGTTATTATGAATTTTATTGTATTTTATAATGTCTTTTTGAAGTGTTTTGTCATACTTTTTTGTTTTGCAAAACAGTTAATCAGAGCTCTGAGGTTGCGCTAACCCAAAGCGCATTAACTTGAATTGCACTCAAGTGATTGCGTTTACTTTCAACTTGTAATACGAGTGGAAAACCCGATAAGTGCAAACAGTCAAAAATCAGCTATTTCAATGCTAAAATAAAGGTAAAGGAGCTATTTGTAAACAATTTAGGGCTAGATTACAAGTGGAGCTCTAATTTATCATGCACCTGTAAAAGTACAAATTCGCTTGTATGATTCGGACAGAGCATGCAATTTTAAACAACTTTTGAATTTACTTCTGTTATCAAATTTGCTTCATTCTCTTGGTATCTGTTATTGAAGAGTAAAACTAGGTAGACTCATAAGAGCTCAGGAGTGTGCACGTGTCTTTATTACTATGGCAGCAGTGTTTTGCAACATTGTATAACAAAGTTACAAATAATGTTGCAAAACACTCCCTGAGTTATTATGAGCCTACCTAGTTTTACTCTTCAATAAATGATACCAAGAGAACAGAGCAAATTTGATAACAGAAGCAAATTGGAAAGTTGTTTAAAATTGCTTGCTCTATCTGAATCATACAAGCATAATTTTGACTTTACTGTCCTTTGAACTTAAGAGACCAATTTGTTTTCTTTCTTTTATTTTGCGGAAAAGCTCATTTTTACCCTTTACGGAACAAAAACAAATAATGAATTAAGGATCGCATATGACAAACTGAAATTCTTTAATGGGTTCAATATGAACTAGGCGCAATTATTGTTTTTTTATTTTTCGTTTTTTGTTTTTTTAGCTCCTATCAATTTCGCTGGGAGATAAATACGACCTTTAATTGCCATAATTCTGCTAACGCAGGAACAAAATTGTATTATAGACTGCATTGTAGACTGTATTGTAGACTGTATTGTAGACTGTATTGTAAACTGTAATGTAGACTGTATTGTAAACTGTATTGTAAACTGTATTGTAAACTGTATTGTAAACGGTATTGTAGACTGTATTGTAAACTGTATTGTAGACTGTATTGTAAACTGTATTGTAAACTGTATTGTAGACTGTATTGTAAACTGTATTGTAAACTGTATTGTAAACGGTATTGTAGACTGTATTGTAAACTGTAATGTAGACTGTATTGTAAACTGTATTGTAAACTGTATTGTAAACTGTATTGTAAACGGTATTGTAGACTGTATTGTAAACTGTATTGTAGACTGTATTGTAGACTGTATTGTAAACTGTATTGTAAACTGTATTGTAGACTGTATTGTAAACTGTATTGTAGACTGTATTGTAAACTGTAATGTAGACTGCATTGTAGACTGTATTGTAGACTGTATTGTAGACTGCATTGTAGACTGTATTGTAGACTGTATTGTAAACTGTATTGTAGACTGCATTGTAGACTGTATTGTAGACTGTATTGTAAACTGTATTGTAGACTGCATTGTAGACTGCATTGTAGACTGTATTGTAGACTGTATTGTAAACTATATTATAGACTGCATTGTAGACTGTATTGTAAACTGTATTGTAAACTGTATTGTAAACTGTAATGTAGACTGTATTGTAAACTGTATTGTAGACTGTATTGTAAACTGTATTGTAAACTGTAATGTAGACTGCATTGTAAACTGTATTGTAGACTGTATTGTAAACTGTATTGTAAACTGTAATGTAGACTGTATTGTAAACTGTATTGTAGACTGTATTGTAAACTGTATTGTAAACTGTAATGTAGACTGTATTGTAAACTGTATTGTAGACTGTATTGTAAACTGTAATGTAGACTGCATTGTAGACTGTATTGTAGACTGTATTGTAGACTGTATTGTAAACTGTATTGTAGACTGTATTGTAAACTGTAATGTAGACTGCATTGTAGACTGTATTGTAGACTGTATTGTAGACTGTATTGTAGACTGCATTGTAAACTGTAATGTAGACTGTATTGTAGACTGCATTGTAGACTGCATTGTAGACTGTATTGTAGACTGTATTGTAGACTGTATTGTAAACTGTATTGTAGACTGTATTATAAACTGTAATGTAGACTGCATTGTAGACTGCATTGTAGACTGCATTGTAGACTGCATTGTAGACTGCATTGTAGACTGTATTCTAGACTGTATTCTAGACTGCATTGTAGACTGCATTGTAGACTGCATTGTAGACTGTATTGTAAACTGCATTGTAGACGGCATTGTAGACTGCATTGTAGACTGTATTGTAGACTGTATTGTAGACTGCATTGTAGACTGCATTGTAGACTGCATTGTAGACTGCATTGTAGACTGTATTGTAGACTGTATTGTAGATAGTGTTATCATTTTTGGACAGCTGAAAACGATTAGATTTAGTCTTTATATTTTTTACCTTCTTTATTACTCAGTTAGTGTCATAACACTTTCCCCTCTGTTCTGCAGAAATATTGCAGTGCTATGAAAAGAGACAGAAACACAAAACTACATTACTCTAGAGATGTTTGGTGAAAAACATGGGATGCTTCAATAATTCATTTTTATAGAGCCTGAAGCATGAGGTTAGAAGGTAAAAGGCTAAACTGTAAGAGCACAGTGTATGGAATCTAAATACTGCTATCTGTTCCATAAGCTAAAGGGGGAAAGGACCAGCTGCACCCACCAGAAGTATTTATATGCTTATTTCATGATTCAGATAGAACATACGATTTTAAACAACTTTCCAATGTACTTCTATGATCAGATTTTCTTTAAGTTCAGGAGTCTGCAGCTATATACACTGCTCAGCCACAACATTAAAACCACTGGCAGGTGAAGGGAATAACATTCATTAGATAGTAACAATGGCACCTGCCATGGGATGGGATATATTAGGCAGCAAGTGAACAGTGAGTTCTTGAATTTTATTTGATAGAAGCTGTAAAAATGGGCAAGTGAAAAGATATGAGTGACTTTGACAAGGGCCAAATAGCAATGGCTAGACGACTGGGTCAGAACATCTCTAAAACAGCAAGTCTTGTGGGGTGTTCTTGGTATGCAGTAGTTAGTACCTACCAAAAGTGGTGGAAGGAAGGACAGCCAGTGGGTCATGGGCGCCCTAGGCTTATTGATGCACAAGGGGAGTGAAGGCTAGCCTGTCTGGTCCGATCACACAGAAGAGCTACTGTAGCTGAAATTGCTAAAACACTAATGCCGGCCATGATAGAAAGGTGTCAGAATACACAGTGCATTGCAGTTTGCTGCGTATGGTAGCCGCAGATGGGTCTGAGGACTCCTGTCCACATCAAAAGCAGCTTCAATGGGGATGTGAGCATCAGTACTGGAACATGGAGCAATAAGGTTGCCTGGTCTGATGAATCGCGTTTTCTTTTAGATCAGGTGGATGGCCGGGTATGTGTGCATAGTTTACCTGGGGAAGAGATGGGAGCAGGATACACTGTGGGAAGAAGGCAGACCAGCCGAGGCAGTGTTGTGCTCTGGGCAATGTTATGCTGGGAAACCTTGGGTCCTGGCATTCATGTGGATGTTACTTTGACACATACCACGTACCTAGAGATTGTTGCACACCATGTAACCCCTTCATGGCAATGTTGTTCCCTGATGGCCTCTTTCAGCAGGATAATGCACCCTGCCAAACTACAAAAATTATTCAGGAACAACACAGAGTTCAAGGTGTTACCTTGGCCTCCAAATTCTACAGATCTCAATCCGATAGAGCATCTGTAGAATGTGCTAGAACAACAAATCTGATCCCTGGAGGCCCCACCTCACAAGTTGCAGGACTTAAAGGATCTACTGCTAATGTCTTAGTGCCAGATACCACAGGACACGTTCAGAAGTCTTGTGGAGTCCATGCCCCGACGCATCAGAACTGTATTGGCAGCACACGGGGGACCTACATGATATTAGGCAGGCGGTTTTAATATAGTGGCTGATCAGTGTATGGCAGCGGTTTTGCAACAATGTTATACATTAGCAAGAGCACTCAATGGCAGCACAATTCCCTGTCATGTAGTGCACGCTACCTACCTAGGTATCTCTTTAAAAAAGAATAACACGAGAACAAAGCAAATTTGATTATAAAAGTAAATTGGAAACTTTTTTTTTTAAATTGTATACTCTATCTGAATAATGAAAGATAAATATTGGATTTTATGTCCTTTTAACTATTGTAGTGCATAAACAAAGTGTCAGACAATTAAGCTTATTGCAGTGTTTGAGTTGTATATAAAGTAAGTTAAAAAATAAGAGGCAAAAGATAAATATATTTATTAGCACTTCATTTCCTTAGAACAGTGAACCAATTAGAGATTAGAAAATAAACACTGCGGCTAAATGGGCATTGTGATAGGATAATGTTTTCTCTCCTGTTACAGGTTTGCTCTCTGCTGAGAGTCTGTGTACACGGCGTCACTATATAATAATCGCACTGCTTATTACCTGGGCTCAGTGTCACATATTAGAAGTGTCTGTTACACATACAGATTGCGGCATGATGTGGCTATTACGTGCCATCTGTTCCTGGAGGCAATCCTAGATTATAATCATCTCACTGCTTGTGCACCTGCTCTGTCTGTAAGGTTAACCATCTGTCGCGCTCAGGAGAGCCGGCACGTTACAAAGAGCTACAGAAAATATACATCAGGTACTCAGTGGGATAGAATGTATCATTTACTGACTTACAGAAAGGATCTGAGAAGCTTATTATACTGCACTTGCATAAGAAAACAAAAGCATGTGTGTGCTGCCACAGGAGATAAAATGTGCCCAGTTGATATTTTATGAGAAAATTGGATGGGTTTAAT
Source organism: Bombina bombina (assembly GCF_027579735.1). Classification (NCBI taxonomy): domain Eukaryota; kingdom Metazoa; phylum Chordata; class Amphibia; order Anura; family Bombinatoridae; genus Bombina; species Bombina bombina. The sequence goes on from NC_069504.1 coordinate 1,084,741,013, forward strand.
GACTGATGTACACACAGGGTTAATAAAAATAAAACTGCAAAATACAACTTTCAGAAGTCTTAAAGGGAAATGAAACAAAAAAAGAAATTATGTGATTCAGATAGAGCATAACATTTTAAATAAGTTTCCAATTTACTTCTATTATCAAATTTGCTTTGTTCACATGATATTCTGTGTTAAACAGATACCTAGGGATCTGGAACACTATATGGCAGGAAATAGTGCTTTCATCTAATGTTCTTGCAAATGGATAACATTCTTGCAAAACTGCTGCCATATAGTGCTCCAGACATGTGTACGTTCCTGAGCTTACGTCCCTGCTTTTCAAAAAATTATTCCAAAGAACAAAGACAATTTGATAATAGAAGGCAATTGCATGCTCTATCTGAATCTGGGTTTCGTATCCTTTTAAATCAGCCTCGATTTACTAAACTTGTGAAATATGCTGAGGTTACACAACACCATTATGGCCCTATGGAGGTATGGGTCTAGGGCTGCCAGCTGTCATGAATAAAAATACTGGACAATCTATTGTTGACTGATGTTGGTGGGGCCTCAATACTCCCTAAAAGCTTTACCTTAGTCCTACTGTTGATCCCATGATATATATTTTTTACAACTGTGCAGTAATTTTACCCCTTGGCTGCCAGTAACATACAAATAAATAATTTTACTCCTTGGCTGCCAGTAACATAAATATATCATTTTACCTCTTTGGCTGCCAGTTATTTGTGTAAACAGAAGTGATTTGACCTCCTTGACAGTCCCTCACTTCTTTCTGCTCCATATTAATGCATAGGAGTCCGTTTATATTAAGCTAACAATCAGTGACTATAAAAAATACTGGACATTTAAGTATCCAGTACTTTTGTGAATATTTTACTGGACAGCTTTCTAAAAATACTGGACAGTCCAGTTGAAGACTGGAACATGGCAACCCTAGATGGAAATCCAAGGTAAAATGCCCTCTCCTGGAATATATATAAGCAAAAACATGAGATAATGATTGAAATTAATTGAGCTTCAATTAGGTACATTAAAAAGTGTGGACAGTAACAGGGAGAAGGCTGAGGTACTAAACCAGTTCTATTCTTCAGTATACACAAGAGAGAACCAATGGAAGATACTTTGAAACAAACTAGAACATACAAACCTATACCATTAACTGTGTTATCTGTAGAGGATATCAGGAAAAAATGGATAATATTAAGGTAAATAAAACTCCAGGCCCTAATGGAATTGACCAAAGGGTTTTACTGGAATTTAGCTCTGTCATATATAAACCTCTACTCTTGATTTTTCAAGACTTATTATCCTAAGGCATAGTAATCAATGACTGGTGTAAAGCTGATGTGGTGACACTTTTTGAAAAGGAAAGTAGGACTGATCCAGGAAGCTATAAACCAGTTAGTCTGACATCAATAGTGGGGAAGATACTTAAAGGGATTATAAAGGATTATATTGATGAGTATATTTGTGTAAACAAGAAAATGAGTTCAAATCAGCGTGGTTTTATGAGAAATAGATCATATCAAACCAATCTAATTAGATTCTATGAGGAAGTAAGTAAAAATATAGATAAAGGGGAATCAGTTGATGTGATATACTTGGATTTTGCAAAGGCGTTTGATACAGTGCCACATGAGAGATTAATGTACAAAATAAGGGACTAGGAATAGCTGAAAATATTAGTTCATTGATAAATTACTGGATAAATGATATAGAGCAAGGAGTAGTAGTTAATGGATCATAGTCGGAATTGACAAAGGTGATCAGTGGAGTCCTACAGGGATTAGAATTGGGCTCTGTTCTATATAATATTTTTTGTTAATGACTTGAAGCAAGCTTTAAATAGCAACATCTTTATTTTTGCAGATAATACAAAGTTGTGTAAGGTCATTAGGTCAGGGCAGGATGAATTTGATTTACAAGGGGAACTACAAAAATTAGAAGAATGGGCAGGTAAATGGAAAATGAGATTTAATACTGGAAAATGTAAGGTTCTACATTTTGGAAGTAAAAATAAGCAGGCAATGTAATATTTAAATGTGATTAGACTTAGAAAAACATAGGAATACTCCATACTTACCTAGAGTATGGAGTGCAGTTCTGGGGACCAATCACAAAAATGACATTGCAAACATTCAGAGAAGGGCCACAAAACTAATAAGGGAATAGAGAATTTACGCTATTAGGAGAGGTTAGCCAAACTGGGTCTGTTTTCTCTAGATAAAAGACGGTTGAGAGTTGACATGATTACTTTATATAAATATATTCAAGGCCCATATACAGAGATGGCAGACGCTCTGTTTATACCAAATACATTTTTGTGACAAGAGGTCACAATTTAAGGCTGGAGGTAAGGAGATTTAATCTCCTGCAGCATAAATATGTTTTCACTGTAAGAGCAATACAATTGTGGAACTTATTACTTGAGGAGGAAGTAAATTCCAATACCTTAGATACATTTAAAAATTGTTTAGATACATTTCTTATTAGAAACAGAATTCAGCGATATGATTGCTTGAATTAAATGGGTCACTTTTGTAGTAGGATAAATTTAAGCTTAGCTGGAGCTTTTATTAAGATTTGTACGTGATGGAAATCTGTCTTTTTTTCAACCTCATCGACTATGTTACTGTTTCATTTTCACCAAACTTTTCCAGCATGTCATTAGTGGGTGTTCTTATTATTAACATATATAATTGTGTTAGGTGCCCAAGCACATGCTATCTCACACTGCAAATGTATGTGTGCAAAATGGAAAAAACATAATTTATGCTTACCTGATACATTTATTTCTCTTGTGATGTATCGAGTCCACGGATTCATCCTTACTTGTGGGATATTCTACTTCCCTACAGGAAGTGGCAGAGAGAGCACCCACAGCAGAGCTGTCTATATAGCTCCTCCCTTAGCTCCACCCCCCAGTCATTCGACCGAAGGCTAGAAGAAAAAGGAGAAACTATAGGGTACAGTGGTGACAGAAAGTTTAAAAATAAAAATATATATATACCTGTCTCAATAAACAGGCGGGCCATGGACTCGATACATCACAAGAGAAATAAATTTATCAGGTAAGCATAAATTATGTTTTCTCTTGTAAGATGTATCGAGTCCACGGATTCATCCTTACTTGTGGGATACCAATACCAAAGCTTTAGGACACGGATAAAGGGAGGGACAAGACAGGGACCTTAAACGGAAGAGACCACTGCTTGTAGAACCTTTCTCCCAAAAATAGCCTCCGAAGAAGCAAAAGTATCGAATTTGTAAAATTTGGAAAAAGTATGAAGCGAAGACCAAGTCACCGCCTTACAAATCTGTTCAACAGAAGTCTCATTTTTAAAAGCCAATGTGGAAGCCACCGCTCTAGTAGAATGAGCAGAAATTCTTTCAGGAGGCTGCTGTCCAGCAGTCTCATAGGCCAAACGGATGATGCTTTTCAGCCAAAAGGAAAGAGAGGTAGCCGTAGTCTTTTGACCTCTCCGCTTACCAGAATAAACAACAAACAATGAAGATGTTTGACGGAAATCTTTGGTTGCTTGTAAGTAGAACTTTAAAGCATGAACCACATCGAGATTGTGCAACAGACGTTCCTTCTTTGATGAAGGATTAGGACACAGTGAAGGAACAACAATCTCTTGATTGATATTCTTATTAGAAACAACCTTAGGAAGAAACCCAGGTTTGGTACGCAAAACCACCTTATCTGCATGGAAAATAAGATAAGGGGAATCACACTGTAAAGCAGATATCTCAGAAACTCTTCGAGCCAAAGAGATAGCAACTAAAAACAAAACTTTCCAAGATAGAAGCTTAATATCTATGGAATGCATAGGTTCAAACGGAACCCCTTGAAGAACTCTAAGGACTAAGTTTAGGCTCCAAGGCGGAGAAACAGGCTTAAATACAGGCTAAATTCTGACCAAAGCCTGACTAAATGCTTGAACGTCTGGGACATCTGCCAGACGTTTGTGTAGTAGAATAGACAAAGCAGATATTTGCCCTTTTAGAGAACTAGCTGATAATCCCTTCTCCAAACCTTCTTGGAGAAAAGACAATATTCTAGGAATCCTAATCTTACTCCACAAGTAACCTTTGGATTCACACCAATAAAGATATTTGCGCCAAATCTTATGATAGATCTTCCTGGTGACAGGTTTTCTAGCCTGAATCAGGGTATCAATGACCGACTCAGAGAACCCACGCTTTGATAGAATCAGGCGTTCAATCTCCAAGCAGTCAGACGCAGAGAAACTAGATTTGGATGCGTGAACGGACCTTGGATTAGAAGGTCCCGCCTCATTGGCAGGATCCACGGTGGAACCGAGGACATGCCCACTAGGTCTGCATACCAAGTCCTGCATGGCCACGCAGGTGCTATCAGAATCACCAAAGCTCTCTCCTGCTTGATTCTGGCAACCAGACGTGGGAGGAGAGGAAACGGTGGAAATACGTAGGCTAGATTGAAGGACCAAGGCACTGCTAGAGCATCTATCAGTACCGCCTTGGGATCCCGGGACCTGGACCCGTAATGAGGAAGTTTGGCATTCTGACGAGACGCCATCAGATCCAATTCTGCTGTGCCCCATAGCTGAATCAGCTGAGCAAATACCTCCGGATGGAGTTCCCACTCCCCCGGATGAAAAGTCTGACGACTTAGGAAATCCGCCTCCCAGTTCTCTACTCCTGGGATGTGGATTGCTGAGAGATGGCAAGAGTGATCCTCTGCCCATCGGATTATTTTGGTTACCTCCATCATCGCTAGAGAACTCCTTGTTCCTCCTTGATGATTGATATAAGCTACAGTCGTGATGTTGTCCGACTGAAACCTGATGAATTTGGCTGCAGCAAGCTGAGGCCATGCCTGAAGCGCATTGAATATCGCTCTCAGTACTAGAATGTTTATCGGAAGAAGAGATTCCTCCCGAGACCATAAGCCCTGTGCTTTCAGGGAGTTCCAGACTGCACCTCAGCCTAGCAGGCTGGCATCTGTCATTACAATGAGCCACTCTGGCCTGTGGAAGTACATTCCCTGAGACAGGTGGTCCTGAGACAATCACCAGAGAAGAGAATCTCTGGTCTCCTGGGCCAGATGCAGTTAAGGAGATAAATCTGCATAATCCCCATTCCACTGTTTGAGCATGCATAGTTGCAGTGGTCTGAGGTGTAGGCGGGCAAAATGAACTATGTCCATTGCCGTTACCATGAGTCCGATCACCTCCATACACTGAGCCACTGATGGCCGAGGAATGGAATAAAGAGTTCGGCAAGTTTTGATTTTCTGACCTCCGTCAGAAATATTTTCATTTCTATCGAATCTATCAGAGTCCCTAGAAAGGAAACTCTTGTAAGAGGGAAGAGAGAACTCTTTTTTATGTTCACCTTCCACCCGTGAGATCTCAGAAAAGCCAACACAATGTCCGTGTGAGACTTGGCTAGCTGAAAAGTCGACGTCTGAATTAAGATGTCATCTAGATAAGGTGCCACTGCTATGCCCCAAGGTCGTAGAACCGCCAGAAGGGACCCTAGCACCTTTGTGAAAATTCTTGAAGCCGTGGCCAAACCGAAGGGAAGAGCCACAAACTGGTAATGCCTGTTTAGAAAGGCAAATCTGAGAAATTGATGATGATTTCTGTGAATAGGGATGTGTAGATACGCATCCTTTAAGTCCACGGTAAGTATATATTGACCCTCCTGGATCAGAGGCAGAATAATCCGAATGGTCTCCATCTTGAATGATGGAACTTTGAGGAACTTGTTTAGAATTTTGAGATCCAAGAATGGTCTGAAAGTTCCCTCTTTTTTTTGAACCACAAACAGGTTTGAGTAGAACCCTAGCCCCTGTTCCTCTTTTGGGACTGGGCAGATCACCCCCATGGTATGTAGATCTTCTACACAGCGTAAGAACGCCTCTCTCTTTGTCTGGTTTTCAGACAATCGAGAAATATGAAATCTCCCCATTGGAAGGGAGTCTTTGAATTCCAGAAGATATCCCTGGGACACAATTTCTAAAGCCCAGGGATCATGAACATCTCTTGCCCAAGCCTGAGCGAAGAGAGAGAGTCTGCCCCCTACTAGATTCGGTCCTGGATCGGGGGCTACTCCTTCATGCTGTCTTAGAGGCAGCTGCAGGCTTCTTGGCCTGTTTACCCTTGTTCCAAGCCTGGTTAAGTCTCCAGACTGACTTGGATTGGGCAAAATTCCCCTCTTGCTTTGCAGCAGAGGAAGCTGAAACGGAACCACTCTTAAAGTTCCGAAAGGAACGAAAATTATTTTGTTTGGTCCTCATCTTATTTGATCTATCCTGAGGAAGGGCATGACCTTTCCCTCCAGTGATGTCTGAAATAATCTCTTTCAGTTCAGGCCCGAATAGGGTCTTTCCTTTGAAAGGGATGTTCAAAAGTTTAGATTTAGATGACACATCAGCAGACCAGGACTTAAGCCATAATGCCCTGCGTGCTAAAATGGCAAAACCTGAATTCTTTGCCGCTAAATTAGCCAGTTGAAATGTGGCATCTGTAATAAAAGAATTAGCCAACTTAAGGGCCTTGATTCTGTCCATAATCTCCTCTAATGGAGTCTCCATCTGAAGAGACTCTTCTAGAGCCTCAAACCAGAAAGCAGCTGCAGTAGTTACAGGAACAATGCACGCAATAGGTTGGAGAGAAAAACCCTGATGAACAAAAATTTTCTTCAGGAGACCCTCTAATTTTTTATCCATAGGATGTTTGAAAGCACAACTGTCTTCGATAGGTATAGTTGTACGCTTAGACAGAGTAGAAATAGCTCCCTCCACCTTAGGAACTGTCTGCCACGAGTCCCGCATGGTGTCAGATATGGGAAACATTTTCTTAAAAACAGGAGGGGGAGAGAACGGAATACCTGGTCTATCCCACTCCTTAGTAATAATATTCACAATCCTCTTAGGGACTGGAAAAACATCAGTGTAAACAGGAACCTCTAAGTATTTATCCATTTTACACAATTTCTCTGGAACCACTATAGGGTCACAATCATGGGTCACAATCATCTAGATTCGCTAATATCTCCCTGAGCAATAAGCGGAGGTGTTCAAGCTTAAATTTAAAAGCCGTCATATGAGAATCTGTCTGAGGAAGCGTCTTTCCTGAATCAGATAACAAATCCCTCACCCTTACTTCAGAGCATTGTGAGGGCATATCAGATACGGCTACTAAAGCGTCAGACGGCTCAGCATTTTTCCTAAACCCAGAGCTGTCCCGCTTTCCTTGTAAACCAGGCAGTTTAGATAAAACCTCTGTGAGGGTTGTATTCATAACTGTGGCCATGTCTTGTAAAGTAAAATAATTTGACGCACTAGAGGTACTTGGCGTCACTTGTGCGGGGGTTACTGCTTGTGACACTTGGGGAGAGCTAGATGGTGAACCCTCATTTACTTCTGATTGAGAATCGTCTATTGCTCTATTTTTAAGTGCTAATATATGTTCTTTATAGTTTATAGACATATCAGTACAATTGGGACACATTCTAAGAGGGGTTTCCACAATGGCTTCCAAACATATTGAACAAGGATTTTCCTTGGTGTCAGACATGTTAAACAGGCTTGTAATGTAACAAGCAAGCTTGGAAAACACTGTAATCAAAGTAAATAACACTTAGAAATAAAACAGTACTGTGTCTTTAAGAGAAAAGAAGCTGCACAAATTCTGCAAAACAGTGTAAAAAAGCAGTAAACTTAACGAAATTTTTACAGTAGCATCATAAAGACTTACGGCTAGATTTGGAGTTTGGCGGTAAAAGGGCTGTTAACGCTCCGCGGGTTTTTTTCTGGCCGCACCATAAATTTAACTCTGGTATCGAGAGTTCAAACAAATGCTGCGTTAGGCTCCAAAAAAGGAGCGTAGAGCATATTTAGCGCAAATGCAACTCTCGATACCAGAGTTGCTTACGGACGCGGCCGGCCTCAAAAACGTGCTCGTGCACGATTCTCCCATAGGAAACAATGGGGCTGTTTGAGCTGAAAAAAAACCTAACACCTGCAAAAAAGCAGCGTTCAGCTCCTAACGCAGCCCCATTGTTTCCTATGGGGAAACACTTCCTACGTCTGCACCTAACACTCTAACATGTACCCCGAGTCTAAACACCCCTAGCCTTACACTTATTAACCCCTAATCTGCCGCCCCCGCTATCGCTGACCCCTGCATTACACTTTTAACCCCTAATCTGCCGCTCCGTAAACCGCCGCCACCTACGTTATCCCTATGTACCCCTAATCTGCTGCCCTAACATCGCCGACCCCTATGTTATATTTATTAACCCCTAATCTGCCCCCCACAACGTCGCCGACACCTACCTACACTTATTAACCCCTAATCTGCCGAGCGGACCTGAGCGCTACTATAATAAAGTTATTAACCCCTAATCCGCCTCACTAACCCTATCATAAATAGTATTAACCCCTAATCTGCCCTCCCTAACATCGCCGACACCTACCTTCAATTATTAACCCCTAATCTGCCGACCGGAGCTCACCGCTATTCTAATAAATGTATTAACCCCTAAAGCTAAGTCTAACCCTAACACTAACACCCCCCTAAGTTAAATATAATTTTTATCTAACGAAATAAATTAACTCTTATTAAATAAATGATTCCTATTTAAAGCTAAATACTTACCTGTAAAATAAATCCTAATATAGCTACAATATAAATTACATTTATATTATAGCTATTTTAGGATTAATATTTATTTTACAGGTAACTTTGTATTTATTTTAACCAGGTACAATAGCTATTAAATAGTTAAGAACTATTTAATAGTTACCTAGTTAAAATAATAACAAATTTACCTGTAAAATAAATCCTAACCTAAGATATAATTAAACCTAACACTACCCTATCAATAAAATAATTAAATAAACTACCTACAATTACCTACAATTAACCTAACACTACACTATCAATAAATTAATTAAACACAATTGCTACAAATAAATACAATTAAATAAACTATCTAAAGTACAAAAAATAAAAAAGAACTAAGTTACAGAAAATAAAAAAATATTTACAAACATAAGAAAAATCTTACAACAATTTTAAACTAATTACACCTACTCTAAGCCCCCTAATAAAATAACAAAGACCCCCAAAATAAAAAATTCCCTACCCTATTCTAAAATACAAAAATTACAAGCTCTTTTACCTTACCAGCCCTGAACAGGGCCCTTTGCGGGGCATGCCCCAAGAATTTCAGCTCTTTTGCCTGTAAAAAAAAACATACAATACCCCCCCCCAACATTACAACCCACCACCCACATACCCCTAATCTAACCCAAACCCCCTTAAATAAACCTAACACTAATCCCCTGAAGATCTTCCTACCTTGTCTTCACCATCCAGGTATCACCGATCCGTCCTGGCTCCAAGATCTTCATCCAACCCAAGCGGGGGTTGGCGATCCATAATCCGGTGCTCCAAAGTCTTCCTCCTATCCGACAAGAAGAGGACATCCGGACCGGCAAACATCTTCTCCAAGCGGCATCTTCTATGTTCTTCCATCCGATGACGACCGGCTCCATCTTGAAGACCTCCAGCGCGGATCCATCCTCTTCTTCCGACGACTAGACGACGAATGACGGTTCCTTTAAGGGACGTCATCCAAGATGGCGTCCCTCGAATTCCGATTGGCTGATAGGATTCTATCAGCCAATCGGAATTAAGGTAGGAATTTTCTGATTGGCTGATGGAATCAGCCAATCAGAATCAAGTTCAATCCGATTGGCTGATCCAATCAGCCAATCAGATTGAGCTCGCATTCTATTGGCTGATCGGAACAGCCAATAGAATGCGAGCTCAATCTGATTGGCTGATTGGATCAGCCAATCGGATTGAACTTGATTCTGATTGGCTGATTCCATCAGCCAATCAGAAAATTCCTACCTTAATTCCGATTGGCTGATAGAATCCTATCAGCCAATCGGAATTCGAGGGACGCCATCTTGGATGACGTCCCTTAAAGGAACCGTCATTCGTCGTCTAGTCGTCGGAAGAAGAGGATGGATCCGCGCTGGAGGTCTTCAAGATGGAGCCGGTCGTCATCGGATGGAAGAACATAGAAGATGCCGCTTGGAGAAGATGTTTGCCGGTCCGGATGTCCTCTTCTTGCCGGATAGGAGGAAGACTTTGGAGCACCGGATTATGGATCGCCAACCCCCGCTTGGGTTGGATGAAGATCTTGGAGCCAGGACGGATCGGTGATACCTGGATGGTGAAGACAAGGTAGGAAGATCTTCAGGGGATTAGTGTTAGGTTTATTTAAGGGGGTTTGGGTTAGATTAGGGGTATGTGGGTGGTGGGTTGTAATGTTGGGGGGGGGGTATTGTATGTTTTTTTTTACAGGCAAAAGAGCTGAAATTCTTGGGGCATGCCCCGCAAAGGGCCCTGTTCAGGGCTGGTAAGGTAAAAGAGCTTGTAATTTTTGTATTTTAGAATAGGGTAGGGAATTTTTTATTTTGGGGGTCTTTGTTATTTTATTAGGGGGCTTAGAGTAGGTGTAATTAGTTTAAAATTGTTGTAAGATTTTTCTTATGTTTGTAAATATTTTTTTATTTTCTGTAACTTAGTTCTTTTTTATTTTTTGTACTTTAGATAGTTTATTTAATTGTATTTATTTGTAGCAATTGTGTTTAATTAATTTATTGATAGTGTAGTGTTAGGTTAATTGTAGGTAATTGTAGGTAGTTTATTTAATTATTTTATTGATAGGGTAGTGTTAGGTTTAATTATATCTTAGGTTAGGATTTATTTTACAGGTAAATTTGTAATTATTTTAACTAGGTAACTATTAAATAGTTCTTAACTATTTAATAGCTATTGTACCTGGTTAAAATAAATACAAAGTTACCTGTAAAATAAATATTAATCCTAAAATAGCTATAATATAAATGTAATTTATATTGTAGCTATATTAGGATTTATTTTACAGGTAAGTATTTAGCTTTAAATAGGAATCATTTATTTAATAAGAGTTAATTTATTTCGTTAGATAAAAATTATATTTAACTTAGGGGGGTGTTAGTGTTAGGGTTAGACTTAGCTTTAGGGGTTAATACATTTATTAGAATAGCGGTGAGCTCCGGTCGTCAGATTAGGGGTTAATAATTGAAGGTAGGTGTCGGCGATGTTAGGGAGGGCAGATTAGGGGTTAATACTATTTATGATAGGGTTAGTGAGGCGGATTAGGGGTTAATACATTTATTATAGTAGCGCTCAGGTCCGCTCGGCAGATTAGGGGTTAATAAGTGTAGGTAGGTGTCGGCGACGTTGTGGGGGGCAGATTAGGGGTTAATAAATATAACATAGGGGTCGGCGATGTTAGGGGCAGAAGATTAGGGGTACATAGGGATAACGTAGGTGGCGGCGCTTTGCGGTCGGAAGATTAGGGGTTAATTATTTTAAGTAGCTTGCGGCGACGTTGTGGGGGGCAAGTTAGGGGTTAATAAATATAATATAGGGGTCGGCGGGGTTAGGGGCAGCAGATTAGGGGTACATAAGTATAACGTAGGTGGCGGTCGGCAGATTAGGGGTTAAAAATTTTAATCGAGTGGCGGCGATGTGGGGGGACCTCGGTTTAGGGGTACATAGGTAGTTTATGGGTGTTAGTGTACTTTAGGGTACAGTAGTTAAGAGCTTTATAAACCGGCGTTAGCCAGAAAGCTCTTAACTCCTGCTTTTTTCAGGCGGCTGGAATCTTGTCGTTAGAGCTCTAACGCTCACTGCAGAAACGACTCTAAATACCAGCGTTAGAAAGATCCCATTGAAAAGATAGGCTACGCAAATGGCGTAGGGGGATCTGCGGTATGGAAAAGTCGCGGCTGTAAAGTGAGCGTTAGACCCTTTAATCACTGACTCCAAATACCAGCGGGCGGCCAAAACCAGCGTTAGGAGCCTCTAACGCTGGTTTTGACGGCTACCGCCGAACTCTAAATCTAGGCCTTAGTGACTTTGCACAGCTATGCAAATAAACAATTAACCCCTTAATGGCAAAACCGGATTGAAATAAACGTCAAAACCGGTAAAAAAAACTTTCAGCACCTTGCCACAGCTCTACTGTGGCTCCTACCTGCCCTTCAGAACGATTTGTGGGGAAGAAAATTTCTTTTGCAGCCCTCAAACACAGCAGGAACCTCAGGAGAAGCAGTTAGATGTCTCAGAGGAAAAGAAACTGCCAACTGAGGCGCGAAAATAGGCCCCTCCCACCTCACTCAATGTTTTCAGTCCTATCAGAGAAACACCAGAGTGTCTCTTAATTAACCATGTGAGTTACAAAACTCAAAAACAAGCCACAATGACCCCTTTAGTCCCTTCAAAAAACGTTATAATTGCATCATTCACTGAATAAAAAACGTTTTTTCCTAACAGTGTCACCAAGGCTGGATTGACCTACCAGGATACCAGGAGATTTCCCGGTGGGCTGCAGCAGCTGGGGCTGGAAAGCTACAATTTAAGTGGTGATTAATGGATGCAATTGGGTTGTAGGCTACTTATATAGCCACAATCTTGCACTTTATTTAAATACAAACTAATATAATATAATTCTAAAATAAAATATTTAGGGAAGTAGTATCCCAGTAATCCCTGTTGATAAAAATGGGGTGTACGCATTATACTGAGTTAACGTAAAATAGGGCTGGTCTTCAAATTTTCCAGGGCTGCTTTTTATTCCCAGTCCGGCCCTGAGTGTCACCAGTAACTCATGAGCCCTTCAAGCAAGCTGAAATTCCTATCAAAGTGTCTGAATACAGCTTACCCTTCCCTCATGGGGATATTGCCAGCCTTTTCTAGAACTAACACAGTCTGTCTAGAAAAATATAGACTGAACATACCTCATATGCAGCTTAGCCTGCAAACCGTTCTCCCAACTGAAGTTTTCCAGTACTCTTCAGCCCTTGTGAGAACAGCAGTGGATCTTAGTTACAAAGTGCTAAGATCATCATCCTCCTTGCAGAAATCTTCATCCCTTTTCTTCCAGAGAGTAAATAGTACACACCGGTACCATTTAAAATAATAAACTTTTGCTTGAGAAATAAAAAACTAACATTTTTGTAACCACACAGCTCTTTGCCCTTCCTAGCAGTTAAGCAGGCAGAGAGAATGACTGGGGGTGGAGCTAAAGGAGGAGCTATATAGCCAGCTCTGCTGTGGGTGCTCTCTCTGCCACTTCCTGTAGGGAAGGAGAATATCCCACAAGTAAGGATGAATCCGTGGACTCGATACATCTTACAAGAGAAAACAATAATTACAATCACAACACAATTGTTAGACACATTATTCAAATGTTTCTAATTGTAAATGTTTGGTTTTTTTAGGTAACAAAGCCTTAAAGGGATAGACATATGTGTGTATGCTGTTGAGAAACAGTAATAGCGTTTAACAGAAGCATTTTTGCTAATAGAAATATATTGCAAATATGCTTCAATTTAACAGCACCCATGCACATTTAATTTCCCCCCTAAGCATCTTAGAATTCTTGCGGATGTGCTGTGCGGGTTTTAAAGAAGTGGCTGAAGTTTTTCACCTATACCTTGTTCGAGTATGGGGAAATAATAAAGAGACTATTACCGCTGTAAAATATCTTGTCTCACAGTTGAGTCTCGCTATTTTAAAGCGACTCGCCGGTTTATTAAGTGTTTTCTTGTTTATAATTGCGCTATTATACCCTCCCTCCTCCCTTTTGGTCACCAGAAATAGCACAGTATTTCTGCTGGTGAGGTGACCATGCTTTTAATAATGCAATCCCCATGGAAAGACCAACGACATAAAGGGTACATCACTGATCCTTAAGGGGTCTCTCTCTCTCTCTCTCTCTCTCTCTCTCTCTCTCTCTCTCTCTCTCTCTCTCTCTCTCTCTCTCTCTGTGAAATATTAATATCTTGAACATACGCGGTTGGGTTAGCCTATGAGTATCAGTGGGGGTTTTTATGCAGTTTTTGCACTACATTGAAGTCTATGAGAGAGAAAGTTAATGTGGTCGAGATTATTTTTTTGGGCATGTCGGGTTTAAGCTCGCTCAAAAAAACTTTTTACTTTTTCAATCAGAAGCACACAAAAAGCCTCCATCTCGCTGTTAACATTCAAGCAGGAGCGATAAATAGTGCTCCACTCGTGATCTAGTCCATAGCAGGCTAAAGTTCTTATCTCTGTCTGATACACTTTTATGTAAATCACTCTCCATCTTTTTTTTGTGTCAGTTGCTTTTATTAAAGGTACATTTTGCAAAAAAATTTTTAAATAACTCATGTTTCATTGAAGGGGCATGAAATAAACGATTTAACTTCCATGATTCAGATACAACACAAAATGAATTCAAAAATTTTAAAAAATTCCAATTCAGTTCCGTTCACATTTACTTTATTCTCTTGATACCTAATCTCCTTTTCATTAAACTGTTGATCTGGATTATCTCATTTATTCTAGGATAAAATATTCTAGCAATTGCAAACACTTTAATATTTTTATTACCTTTTGTGTACATTTGTCATTGCATTTTTTTCAATAGCATCTTATTGGTATAGATTCATAGGGGCCTATTTATCATGATGTGAATGGACATGATCCGATATTGCGGATCATGTCTGCTGCACATCGATAAATTCCGACAGCTTACGCTCTCGGCATTTATCATAGCACCAGGGTGCAATACCGCCCCCTCCAATCGACCGCTAGCAGGGGGTGTCAATCAACCCCATCGTATTGGATCGGGTTGATTTCCGGCGATGTATGTCCGCCGCCTCAGAGCAGGCAGACAGGTTATTGAGCTTGATAAATAGGCCCCAAAGTCTGTATAATTGCTGCTCTGTATTGGTAATCAAAACACCTAACACATAATTTTTAGATTATTTTTTTTTAGTATTTTAAAATAAAAAAAATAATTATATATAATGTCATTTTTATATCAAGTTTAATACTTAAAGGGACATTAAACACTAAATACATGCTAGATAGAATGATGCATTCAAAGAAAAGATTAGTCCATGACTAACATGTAGCTGTATTTTTTAAAGTTTCATTAGTTGTTTAAAAAGTGACAAAATAAGTGTAAAGTTTTAGTGTCTATAAAACACTGGGAGCTGCCATGTTGTAACTTGTGTTAACTTCTCTGCTGTGGCCAATTAGGGACCGTTATAAATAGGTCACTAGAGTGTGCAGCCAATGGCTGTGCTGGATTTAACAGTGTTCTGCACTTCCATTGCTAACAGGAACTGAAAAGCTCACAATTTCAGAATGGAATTACAGGCAAAGAGGACAAAATAAATAATGAAAGTATATTGCAGAGTTGTTTTATTATATACAATTTATCATTTTATATTACCATCTCAAAGTGTTTAATGTCCCTTTAAAGATATGTTTTCTTTGTTGCAACTTGTAAACACAGTACATTATTGATAGGATGTAACCTGCTTGGTTAAATTATGTAAACTAACTGTACTCTTGTTTATATTAAATCTCTGAGCTCCGTTCTGTAGCGCTGAACGTTAAGGTTCAATACTAATTAAGACTCATTCACAGCAAAACAATTCAATATAATAGTAAAGTGCAAAACGACAATGTGTATTGAAACAGGCAGAGATGTGCTCCATAGGAACTGATTATCCCTAGCTACATAATATGCGCTATTGTTCCCACAAAATAGTAGTGATCACTTAGTGCTGTGTACAATCTTCCTTACAATGGTAACCATTTTTTTTGTAAATTCCCATCAGATATATATTCAATATTACTGCTCCAGAAAAAAAAAAAATAAGGAACTGAATTCCCCAGGAAATTAGATCAGAAAAAAAGAAATCTATAATTTTTTTCTGTCTCCTATTCCGTCTCCAGGGACACACATAGCAAAGGCTCAAAAATGGGAGCAGTTTGAGTATAAACCTTTTCACCGGGCCTCCGACAGAGAGATTGAATGAGACTCATTCATCACTAAACGAATGAACGAGAGGAGGGAAAATGAGGAGAGAAATACACAATATTCTCTGCAAGAGTTCTTTCACCAGACAGGACAACTACTTAATTTCATTCAACAAATACAGCCAAAAATATGTAAAGATGCTGCAAACTGAGTCATTCCCAGGAACATCACAACATATCACTGTAAACTTTCAAATAAATCAGTAAATCAAATTAAGTAAATATTACAGATAGCTATAAGCACTTTGCTTTTGCTGTCATTTATCTAATAGAGCAAAAAGTCTAAGAAAAATCTACTAAACTTCAGCACAGAAAAAAAAGTTATTCTATTTGTCCAATATTCATTAAGGGGTCTTTGACTTTGTTTGTAAATGAAAATCCATTTGTCCATTAGTTACTATGGAAAAGGAGAGGAGCAACTGGACAGCAGTTTAAAAGCTAGTGCTACTGCTACAACCAACAGCAGTATTTTTTTTAATGGGATCAGGACTTGGCAAGAACAAAAGTTTAATAGAAAAACAAGCAAAACTCAATCCCCTTATGAAGAGGTGCAGATAGATGCTACTTTTGCAAGGATTGTCTACTACAATCAATCCACCTGTCATAAGCAACACCAAACTCAGAGGCAAGTGTACTAGAGAAGCCAATTAACACATCCTTACTAATAATAATAGTTAATTAACAGTATTTACTAGATCACATGTACATACAGTATAAATACCTATTTACAGGTACAATAAAATATATATATATATATATATATATATATAAAAATATATATATACTTATCTGTCGATTTATATATATATATATATATATATATATATATATATATATATATATATGCAGGGGTGGAAATATATCCCTATGGTTTACTAGCCAAGGGTTGAAAGCTACTAGCCCAAAGGCAAAAGTTAGTAACCAATGTTAAGGATAGAAAAAAAACAAATTTCTAAGTCGTCCACCAAAGTTTCTATGTCATCCGGGGCCACTGGAAATTTCAAACTCTGTGTATATATATATATAACCAAATATAGTGGTAAGTCCAGCACTTTCTTGGGTACCCCTTCACTGGGTATAGCTTCTAGTAGGTTTATCTTTGCAGTGCACGTTTGCCTGGGAGGCCTGCCATGCTCCCATATATAATTTTTAGAATAGACAATGGCAACAGCACTTTTCTTTAAAACACTTCTTCTTTATTAAAGTAACATTTTTGGATAAAATACAGCGACGTTTCAAGCCTCTTGGGCCCTTCCTCATGCTATAGATTAAGAACAAACATCTCCCTTATGTACACCTGTGTATAGGGTGTGGCTTAGTTAATTACAGAATTTTACCTGCACTTAGCTCATGTTGGTATCCCCAACTGGTAAGGTTCTGACTAAACTTTTCAACTTTGTTATTATTTTTTAATAAACATTTATTTCTCAACACTTAAATGTATGCTTATGTGGTATGTCATATATGTTTCTTTATAATATATTACAAATAGACACATATCCACACTTTTTGTACACAGGAATTTAAAAATAATTATAAAAACAAATGTAGATCATAATCCTTGTTTAATTCATTTGGATATAGTGTTTTCAGATTTATTATCCACCATACTTCTTTCTTTTTAAGTAGCAACTCTCTATTGCCTCCTCTCCTTGGTTTAGGAATATGGTCTATGACCTGAAACCTTAACTGGCTGACAGTGTGCCCTGCTGTTATAAAATGTGATGAGACAGGTAATGTCATATCCTTGCATCTTATAGAGGACTTGTGTGCACATATTCTGTCCCTGATGGGGTTAATTGTCTCCCCTACATAGCCCCGCCTACATGGGCATTTCAAGATATATACAACATAATTAGTATCACAGGTGAAGAGGCCATTGATTTCTCTATCTATATATATATATATATATATATATATATATATATATATATATATATATATATATAGACAGCCCCTAGAAACTGCAAGTTGTAAAATAATGTCTTAAAAGAATCCAAAGAAATTTTAAGATTGTGGATCGTTTAATAATCTCCACTGTATTATTAAAACTTTAGAACTCAATTACAATAGTGCTACCATTATATTTTATGGGTCCCATGGAATAAAGTTTAGAAGGACAAGAATGGGAGCAAGCCCGCCCATCTTCGTGTCATTTGAGCAGTGGACACTGTACTTCCTTGTGCAACTCCTCCCCCTGTTCTCATTTGACCAATCACACAAGAACAGTTCCGTTTAATCACCCTAAACAAGCGTGTTTTATCTCTGCTACCAAGAAGGTAAGAAGCAGAAAGTACAATATACGATATACAGACAGTTTGTAGGATGGTATAACAAAACAGACTGTAAATAATTGTACAACAAAATACTCCCCTCAAGTTACAACTGTCGCCTTCCCTCAGTCTCTCCCAATGAGATTGTAAGTAGGATATGGATTTGGTAGTAGGTGGCACAGGTTAAGGGGTTCTTTCTTTATATAGATAGGATCCTCAGGGTCCTTCAGTAGTAGAATTTCACAGTTGCACTAGGAGTAGAAAACTTCTATAATGTATATACACAAAATCCAGGTGTATATGTGCAATATACTCACAAGTGTAAATTTCTGGTGTCAGCGATGTTGAGAAAAGAAAAAAACAGCAGTCCTTAAGTCTTAGGAACAGTGTTTAATATAAAAACGCATTTCAACGCTACAATTCGTCTTTCTCAAGAGCAAATAAAAGGCTTAAAATCAGCTTGTTGTGAGTATACTGTAAGTATACACCTGGATTTTGTGTATATACATTATGGAAGTTTTCTACTCCTAGTGCACCTGTGAAATTCCACTACTGAAGGACCGTGAGGATCCTTTCTATAAAGAAAGAGCCCCTTAACCTGTGCCACCTACTACCGAATCCACAAGAAGCAGAAAGTAGACTTACATGAGCGAGCCTGTCCCAGAATGGCTCAAAAGCAGCATCAGCTGCTTTGTACATTGGTTCCTATGTGTCAATCCCAATTATCAGACAAGATAAAAGGACACATATAAATGTCCTCTATGGGACTGGAGAACTCACCCACTTGTAAAGGGAGGTCGTCCTCCACACCCAAATCTACTTCTCAAGGCAAAAACTCCTCAACTGCATTTGTGAAACTCCCTGTGACATATTTTCAGATCACATGATTCTGATAGCCAATAAGCAATATGATTAGTGATACAAGTGAGGGGTAATAACAGGAGCTCTGATGTATCAAACTTACAGAAGTGTTACACTTTTAGCAAACTTACGCCTAGATTACGAGTTTTGCGCTAAACAGGGTGCGAAACTGACGCCAAAAAAGTTGCGTTATTTCACTCTCAATAGCGCTGCCATTACGAGTTACTAAAAAGCCTCCTTGTGTGTGCAATATGATGGCGTTAAGCTCCATACCACACAAACTCCAAGGGCTGATTTGACATGCTTGTGCATGCTTTCCCCATAGACATCAATGGGGAAAGAGTGTTAGAAAAACCCCCACAGCTGAAGTGCGGAATGAAAAATCTCCATAATGCAACCCCATTGATGTCTATGGGGAAAAAAAAGTTACGTTTAAACCTAGCACCCTAACATAAACCCCTAGTCTAAACATCCCTAATCCGCCGCCCCCAACATCACCAACACCTAAATAAAGTTATTAACCCCAAATCCGCCGCTCCCGACATTGTCGACACTAATAAAAGCTATTAACCCCTAATCTACCACTCCCCGACATCGCCGCCACTAAATAAAATGATTAACCCCTAAACTAACATTCCCCGACATCGCCGACACTAAATAAAATGATTAAGCCCTAAAGCTCTGCCCTCCCATATCACTGCTACTAAATAAACCTATTAACCCCTAAATCTCCGGCTCCCCATATCGCCGCCACTAAATAAACCTATTAACCCCTAAACCACCAGCCCCCCCACATTGCAAAACACCAAATTAAAATATAAAGCCCTAAACCTAACATCCCCCTAACTTTAAATTAAAATTACAATATAAATATATTTAAATAAATAAAAACTTACCTGTGAAATAAAAATAAAGCTAACATTAAACTATAAATTAACCTAACATAACTATTCTAATAAAATAAAAAAATACTACCAATTAAAAACCTAAATTACACATTTTAAAAAAAAACTAACACTAAGAAAAAAATATAAAATCTAAAAAATAATAAACACTAAATTACGAAATTCATAGGTCATCGCAGTACACTGAAGTTGAATGCAAGGTAGCCGTTTTTAAAATGGCGTACCTTGCATTCCTATTGGCTGATTTGACTTCCAATTCAAATCAGTCAATAGGATGAGAGCTTCTGAAATCCTATTGGCTATTCAAAACAGCCAATAGGATAAGAGCTACTGAAATCCTACTGATTGTTCAAATTAGCCAATAGGATTTCAGTAGATGATTATAAGAGTAACTTTATAGTTAGATATTTAATTGTTAACCAGCAATGGGCAGTGTGTGTAACGCTTTTCCTCTATCCTTTTGTGCACCTTTGATGGTATATTGCAAATTCCTATTAAATTTATCTTAATACATTGGTAGAAGGTGATATGCCATCATCGATTAATTCCCTATCTGGAGCCAGAAGTAGAGAACACCTGATGGCATATCATTCCTTTACTGATACATTTTCATACTGTAGGAAATTACACACTGTAGCCTCTCGAACCTAACCCTCGATTAGGTATATATACTGTATGACTCTGGCCTAATATTCAGCTTAAACCTCACATTGTGAGTAGGGACTTCTGAGTGGTCTTTGTAATTTATTTGGCTCTGATGATGTGCTGTCTGCGGCCGGGATAGCTCATCACCATCTCACTGTTAAGACCACTGTTATTAATAATGACAAGCAATAGCCCGCTTACAACAAAGAGTGTTGCACTGAATGTTTGCACCCTCCAGTGTTTTCTTTCTCTTGAATGGTTTATATACATATAGACAAAGGGTAGATATGCATCCTAATCTATCAGCTATGACAAATGTATATTGACTAGTTTTAGATAGTCAGCTATAACAAACTATATATTATCCCTCTCCCCCTTTTCTTGTCCTATTATTGTTCTATTCCTTTTCTACCCTGCGTGATATCTTTCCCAAGCTGCTTATCTGAAATTATTGTTAATGATGGTTCCCTTATCATATCATTGTGCCTTCACTCCTAGAAATAGGGTCCAGAAGTGGCCCGCCCATTTTGTCTCCCTCATATTCCCCTTGATAATTTTATTTAGTGGTCAGCAGTCCAAGAGTGGTTGCTATATTTTAATATGGGGGAAATATTTCATACTAAGCCTAGATATATAAAGGGATATGCTTAATAATGCCATACTAAAGAGTGGTTATATATCACACTAGTTTACCTCCAGCAAAACGAGTAACTAAGCATGGGTCCAAGAGTCGCCCATTCATGATTTGGGAGGTGCTCAAAACATTGGAAAAAAAAGAGGTTTCAATCTTAGCCTAATCATCATTTGATTCTGTATATGTGAACAATTTTCTTTCTGTAATGTTATGAACATGATTCTTTTCTCTGTTTATTTTGAGATATGGCTTATGTCAATTGCAATGTTAATGTATCTAAAAACCTCAATAAAAGAAATATTAATTAAAATTAAAAAAATGAAATCCTGCAGCCAATATAAATCACATTGTGCTGCTTTCTGCGTATAACATCTTACATTTGCCTATATTTTCGTCTGCATTTTTTTTTATATCGGTATTAAGTATTCAAAATATTTTAAGAAAAGCTTGCCACCTTTTAGTTAGTGAGAAAAAACTGTGAGATCTGCAGTGTGGAAATCTTTATAGAATTACGCTGGGATTAGAGAGACATTTTCATATATGCTTATGGAACGCCAATGTTCAGCCCATTTTACGAAAAAAACAACAATTACACTTTGCATTTTGTATTTATAAGTAAATATCTCTATATTTCTGCACATGCAGTGTACTACAATTACGATTTACGCTGTGCATATTTAATTTGATTTATTCCTGTGTAAATTACAAACGCATTTTACATTTTTGTTAAAATACGATTTTTGGTGAATTTTGGTGAGTTTCAATATGATTTTTGATGCACCTTAACAATACAATTTTTCCCTGCTTATTTTTGTTTGAATTGTTCAAATATTTGTTTTGTATGATGTTTAAAATAAGAATTTTATTGTGCACTTTTCATATGAATATGCAGTATACACCCCTTAGCGAGACACCCTGTTTTCAGGGTACAAAGTGGCTTTAGTTCATTCCACTAGGGAAATAGGACTGGCGATATTATTAAAGAATGCTCTTCATCAGCTTTTAATCATCGACCCCTGAGTTTATCCATCTGCCTACATTAAAAAACTTAGCCATATAACAGACAAAGTTATTAACTTTACCTTCAACTTAGGCTGCAGGACACAAAGCAAAGTACCTCTCGGAAACTATATCCAGCAAGTTGACCTAGAACTGAGGTGCACAGTAACCTGAGGTTATGTATAGGATAAAAAGGTTATGGAGGGCTTATCGTGTGGGGGATAACAGAAAATGGGAATGGAAAAATAAGGTATCATTACTGCATCAAATGGTAGCCACTTTACTAAATCTGTAGGACAGTTCTTAATGGGACAATCAACACCGGTCATTCTTCATAAATACAAAAATAATGTCCATAATGTACTAGGCCAAAGCTTATGGGCTTCACCAATAACACAGTGCCAATATCAGAATTCCTCAATTATATCCTGATGCATCCGGAGAAATATTCAGGTGTTGGTATTTCGCACATCAAAATGACAACATCAAACTTCACATTTGTGCTCAAGTAGTTAAGAAACAAATGTTTTTTATTCTCTCTGTGCTAGAAGCGTATCCAGGCCTAGATCCCTATGACTCCCGCAAACAAAAGGTAATAAACAAACTCCAAGCCACTCTCATTGCTAAGAGCTTCTTCCAAGACTGCAGAGTAACTTACTGACCCAAGCAACAACAGGTAGCTTTCCTGCTCACGCAATCTCTAGGGACTTGGGAATCTTAGATGATGAACATTACTGTACCAGTTTCCCATGAGATATAGCTGAGGTCTTCTTTAATGTCAAAGACTGATACTTCAATGACAAACACATTGGTTGCCTATAACCTTCTGACTATCATATTCACCTGTTTGAGAAGACATTAATAAATCAGATTTAAAGGGACATGATACCCAAATGTTGAAGCACTTGAAACTGATGCAGCATAGTTGTGAAAAGCTGGGTAGAAAATATTACCTGAACATCTCTATGTAAAAAATGAAAGTATTTTAACCTTAAATTTCCAAAGTATTCACACCCCACTGTAAAGAGACTTTAAAGTGACGGTAAAGTTACCTTGACGCTGGTCCACAATCCAATTCTTTGATAGAAATAAATAGGAGTTTCATTGATGATTTTTTAAAATATTTATTATACATCCAGTAATCTTGGTTTTAATTCCCCTTTTTCAGCTCCGCAAAATCAACCCGTTTTTTTTATTTTTTTTTAATCTCCTGGTCACGTTTTTCACTCAGCCAGTTGAAAATCTGGCTGTTAGGCGGCCGTGACCCCACGTTATCCGCCTACTTGATGCTGTGCTCATGCACTAAAATGTCTCCATCTCTAAGTAGAAGCGCGTTCCTGTTTGTTTCCTGTGTTTCGACGACTATCGCATGCGCATTTGTGATTGCTATGTCAATTTGCGCATGCGCATTTAGAATGTTTACGCTTCTGATATTACGTATAGAGCGGGTGGGACCGCTCTATACGTCACAGCACCTATTATACGGAAATAGAGGTTGGGAGGAGATATCTTTGAAACGGTAGGGAAATATATAGATTTAAATACAAGAAAAATAAAAATATATTTGTAAAATAAAGTTAGCGATTAGCTTATTCTATGGTGAAATAATTAATTGATATTTTCAAATTTAATAAACTTTACCTTCACTTTAAGCAGCCAGGATGCTTTTCCCAGGGCAAGCTAGGGAGTATGCATCTGTCATGTGCAGGCACAGTCATGTTATTTTCCTATTCAGTATAAGTAAGTTCTATTAAATCTCGTGAGATTTTTCTACTGCAGAAGGACAACAGCTGAAATATAACTATTTACACAGCACTTACTCTGGTGACCTGAAGAAATGTTGAGATAAAATATCTTCCTTTTTTACATAGAGATGTACATTTATGCTGCATCACTTTCAAGTGATTTAGCATATGAGTATTATGTCCCTTTAATATGAGAAGGGAATTCCATATCATCACTAATTTAAGACCTGGTTGTTAGTTAGTTAGTTAATATTTTTTAATCTAATGTTTTCCTTTTTTCCTACTACTCTGCAGTGGGTAGAATCAAATCAAACAGTATATGGTGTTTGGAGCAAAATACTTTAAAGTGACATGAAACCAAAATGTTAATTAAGACAGAGCATACAATTTAATACAACGTCCCAATGTACTTCTATTGTCATATTTGCTTCATTCTCTTGGTATCCTTTGTTGAAGGAGCAGCAAAGTACTACAGGGAGCTAGCTGAACACATCAGGTCAGCCAATCAGAAGAGGCATATATGTGAAGCCACCAATCAGCAGCTAGTTTCCAGTAGTGCATTGCTGCTCCTTAGCCTACATAGATATGCTTTTCAACATAGGATATCGAGAGAATGAAGCAAATGAGATAATAGAAGTCAATTGGAAAGTTGTTTCAAACTGTAAGCTCTATCGAAATCATTAAAGAAAACTGTTGGGTTTCATGGTCCTTTAAAATTAGAAATGTTTGTGGTTTGATATAGATAATATTTTATGGAGGGAAGTGGAAGGCCTATATTCTCCCAACCTTAAAGGGACACTGAACCCAATTTTTATTCTTTTGTGATTCAGATAGAGTATGAAATTTAAAGCAACATTCTAATTTACTCCTATTATCAAATTTTCTTTATTCTCTTGGTATCTTTATTTGAAATGCAAAAATGTAAGTTTAGATGCCAGCCCATTTTTGGTGAACAACCTGGGTTGTCCTTGCTGATTGGTGGATAAATTCATCCACCAATAAAAAAGTGCTGTCCAGAGTTCTGAACCAAGAAAACAAGCTTAGATGCCTTCTTTTTCAAATAAAGATAGCAAGAGAATGAAGAAAAATTGATAATAGGAGTACATTAGAAAGTTGCTTAAAATTGAGTGCTCTATCTGAATCACGAAATAAAAAATGTGGGTTCAGTGTCCCTTTAAGAATATTAATGCTATGACAATAACCCTTCCAACCTCTCCCATATCCTCTCCTTCCCTCTACATGACTTGCTTAGTTTTATCTAGTTTTATATTTTGCAAAGTAACAGGATCTTACATCCATATCTGGGTAAGATGAATTATTATCTCTATGGTGGGAATGGTTATAACTACAGTGATTTCCCCTCTAGCATAACACTTCATGCCTATTCTTTATAGATGCATAAATATGATTTCCTGAAACTGATAGATCAGAAGAAACCTCATATCCTGTACTATAAAAAAATATTAATTAGTCCTGTGTTATGGTAACTACTGCTGCTGAAAGCATTTATATTATGTATCACATTCTGACTTAGGTCCTGATACTCTAAAGCTCTCTGCTCTGGTGAGATTATCTAACAAGTCTCGTCAGCACTGAGAGGTTCCTCTGTAAATGGCACATTCTAGCATGAGAGCTGTTTATCTATCTATTCAGGGTTCTCATTGTGAAGGAGAGACACTTATGTTACAACACAATGCTAAAAAAAGTCCACAAGGATATTGGTTAACTTCTCTTGATGTAGGCAAGTTTTTCACCATCAGGCCCTCAGAGAATATTAAATGTCAATTATACATTTACAAACTTCTCAAAGCTTTGATATTTCAGAACAGTCCAGGGACACACCTCTTGAAGAAAAGCCTAATGGAACTCATGTTATGCAGACCATTACAGGATAACGGTAGTGTCCACCTAAGTCTCCAGTAGCTTAGAACTCAAGGGAAAAAAATCAGTTACAGAAACAAACAGGCAATATATAAAGGAAAGAACGTTGCAATTATTTACTTTTCTAAATGGGATCTCCATTAAAGGAACATGGTAGTGCAAAAAACATGCTATTATTTTTGCATTACTCGCTGTACAACTCTATCGGCTACATTACGAGTCTTGCGTTAGGCTTAACAAGCAGCGTTGGCCGGTCCCAACGCTGCTTTTTAAAGCCCGCTGGTATTACGAGTCTTGCAGGTACAGGTGCACCGCTCACTTTTTTGGCCAGAATTGGAAATACCGCAAATCTACTTACGTCAATTGCGTATCCTATTTTTTCAATGGGACTTGCATAGCGCCGGTATTACGAGTCTGCCAAAAAGTGAGCGGTACACCCTCTCCTGTCAAGACTGGTACCGCATTTAAAAGTCTGTAGTTAAGAGTTTTACACTACAACGCCGCAGCATAAAACTCTTAACTAAAGTGCTAAAAATTACATTAACACCCATAAACTAACTATTAACCCCTAAACCGAAACCCTCCCACATCGCCTCCACTATAATAAAAAATTTTAACCCCTAATCTGCCGAACCGGACATCGCCTCCACTATAATAAATATATTAACCCCTAAACCGCCGCACTCCCGCCTCGCAAACACTAGTTACATTTTATTAACCTCTAATCTGCCATTCCTAACATCTCTGCAACCTACCTACATTTATTAACACCTAATCTGCCACCCCCAACGTCGTTTAACTATATTAAAGGTATTAACCCCTAAATCTAAGTCTAACCATAACACCCCCTAACTTAAATATAATTTAAATAAATCTAAATAAAAATAACTATCATTAACTAAATTATTCCTCTTTAAAACTAAATACTTACCTATAAAATAAACCCTAAGCTAGCTACAATATAACTAATAATTACATTGTAGCTAGCTTATGGTTTATTTTTATTTTACAGGCAAGTTTGTATTTATTTTAACTAGGTAGAATAGTTACTAAATAGTTATTAACTATTTAATAACTACCTAGCTAAAATAAATACAAAAGTACCTGTAAAATAAAACCTAACCTAAGTTACACTAACACCTAACACTACAATATAATTAAATTAATTTCCTACATTAAATAAAATTAGCTAAAGTACAAAAAAAACCCACTAAATTACAGAAAATAATAAACAAATTACAAGATTTATAAACTAATTACACCTAATCTAATCCCCCTAACAAAATAACCCCCCCCTCCCCAAAATAAAAAAAGCCCTACCCTACACTAAATTACAAATAGCCCTTAAAAGGGCCTTTTACTGGGCATTGCCCCAAAGTAATCAGCTCTTTTACCTGTAAAAAAAGTTACAAATCCCCCCAACATTAAAACCCACCACCCACACAACCAACCCTACTCTAAAACCCACCCAATACCCCCTTAAAAAAACCTAACACTAACCCATTGAAGATCACCTTACCGGGAGAAGTCTTCACCCAACCGGGCCGAAGTCCTCAATGAAGCCGGGAGAAGTCTTCATCCAAGCCGGGCGAAGTAGTCCTCCAGACGGGCAGAAGTCTTCATCCAGACGGCATCTTCTATCTTCATCCATCCGGCGTGGAGCGGGTCCATCTTCAAGACATCCGGCGCGGAGCATCCTCTTCCATCGAAGTCTTCTTACTAAATGACGGTTCCTTTAAGTGACATCATCCAAGATGGCGTCCCTTCAATTCCGGAATTAAGGTAGAAAAAATCCTATTGGCTGATGCAATAATTAATAACTATTTAATAACTATTCTACCTAGTTAAAATAAATACAAACTTGCCTGTAACATAAAAATAAACCCTAAGATAGCTCCAATGTAACTATTAGTTATATTGTAGCTAGCTCAGGGTTTATTTTATAGGTAAGTATTTAGTTTTAAATAGGAATAATTTAGTTAATGATAGTTATTTTTATTTAAATTCTATTTAAGTTAGGGGGTTTTAGGGTTAGGGTTAGACTTAGATTTAGGGGTTAATAACTTTAATATAGTGGCGGTGACGTTGGGGTGGCAGATTAGGGGTTAATAAATATAATATAGGTGTTGGCGATGTAGGGGGCAGCAGATTAGGGGTTAATAAATATAATGTAGGTGGCAGTGTCCGGAGCAGCAGATTAGGGGTTAATCAATATAATGTAGGTGTCAGCAATGTCGGGGGAGGCAGATTAGGGGTGTTTAGACTCGGAGTTCATGTTAGGGTGTTAGGTGTAGACATAAATGTATTTTCCCCATAGGAATCAGGAGTTAGGAGCTAAACGCTGCTTTTTTGCAGGTGTTAGGTTTTTTTTAGCCAGCTCTCCTCGTTGATTTCTTTGGGGAAATCTTGCACGAGCACGTTCATCCAGCTCACCGCTAACGTAAGCAGCGCTGGTTTTGAGGTGAGATGTGGAGCAAAATTTTGCTCTACGATCACATTTTTGCGGTTAACGCCGGGTTTGTAAAAACCCGTAATACCAGCGCTGTCTGTAAGTGAGCGGTGAGCATAAACTGCTCATTAGCACCGCATAGCCTCTAACGCAAAACTCGTAATCTAGGTGTATGTGTTTAACCTACATAAAGGGATTGAATAGATAAAGTTCTTCTCAGGAGCCTCAGAAAACTGCTGGTGCTGAACAGGATCCAGTTGGCAGCAGCAGTTTCACAACTCAACTATTCGCAGGCTGGATTCATCTAGGTAGCTGCAGTGCTAAAAGCTCCTGAGCAGGACTTTTCCTACGTGGTAGGTTAAACACACATTTGCATGGTGGTTAATGCTTATAGCACAACAGTATAATTGCCCTTTACATACTGTAGCACAACAATTATTGGGGCATGTTCCACCTATCCTGTGATAAGTATTATTATTAGAAAATATATATATTTTATTTTTTTTGTGAAATCTTATATATGATCTTCTTCCTATATGGGCATCATTTCAGCGCAAAAGAAATATGCCAGGGAAAGGGACAGTGGAGTTACATTTTATTTGCTTCACTTAAAAATAGGATAGTTTTAAAAAAGAAACAAAACAAAAACATTATTGGATGTTCTTGCGTTCAATTAAATGATTCTCGGCTAGATTACGAGTTTTGCGTTATGAGGGGTGCGGTACTAACTTGCACGTTATTGTCACCGCTCACTTACCTACAACCCTGGTATTACAGGTTTTTACAAAACCGGCGTTAAAAGGCAAGAAGTGAGCGTAGAGCAAATTTGTGCTCCATACCGCACTCCAATACCAGCGCTGCTTAAGTCAGTGGTGAGCTGGTTGTACGTGCTCGTGCACGATTTCCCCATAGACATCAATGGGGAGAGCCGTCTGAGAAAAAGTCTAACACCTGCAAAAAAGCAGCGTAAAGCTCAGTAACGCAGCTCCATTGATTCCTATGGGGAAACTACATTTATGTTTACACCTAACACCCTAACATGAACCCTGAGTCTAAACACCCCTAATCTTACACTTATTAACCCCTAATCTGCCGCCCCCGACATCGCCAACACCTACATTATACTTATTAACCCCTAATCTGCCGCTCCAGACATCACCGCCACTATAATAAACATATTAACCCCTAAACCGCCGCACTCCCGCATCGCAAACACTAGTTAAATATTATTAACCCCTAATCTGCTGCCCCTAACATCGCCGCCACCTACCTACATTTATTAACCCCTAATCTGCCGTCCCCAACGTCGCCGCCACTATACTAAATTTATTAACCTCTAAATCTAAGTCTAACCCTAACCCTAACACCCCCTAACTTAAATATAATTAAAATAAATCTAAAGAAAACCTACTATTAATAACTAAATAATTCTTATTTAAAACTAAATACTTACCTATAAAATAAACCCTAAGGTAGCTACATTATTAATAGTTACATTGTATCTAGCTTAGGGTTTATTTTTATTTTACAGGCAAGTTTGTATTTATTTTAACTAGGTAGAATAGTTACTATATAGTTATTAACTATTTACTAACTACGTAGCTAAAATAAATACAAATTTACCTGTAAAAACATAATTTATGCTTACCTGATAAATTCCTTTCTTCTGTAGTGTGATCAGTCCACGGGTCATCATTACTTCTGGGATATTACTCCTCCCCAACAGGAAGTGCAAGAGGATTCACCCAGCAGAGCTGCATATAGCTCCTCCCCTCCACGTCACCCCCAGTCATTCGACCAAGGACCAACGAGAAAGGAGAAACCAAGGGTGTAGTGGTGACTGGAGTATAATTTAAAAAAAATAACTGCCTGCCTTAAAAACAGGGCGGGCCGTGGACTGATCACACTACAGAAGAAAGGAATTTATCAGGTAAGCATAAATTATGTTTTCTTCTGTTAAGTGTGATCAGTCCACGGGTCATCATTACTTCTGGGATACCAATACCAAAGCAAAAGTACACGGATGACGGGAGGGATAGGCAGGCTCTTTATACAGAAGGAACCACTGCCTGAAGAACCTTTCTCCCAAAAATAGCCTCCGAGGAAGCAAAAGTGTCAAATTTGTAAAATTTGGAAAAAGTATGAAGCGAAGACCAAGTTGCAGCCTTGCAAATCTGTTCAACAGAGGCCTCATTCTTGAAGGCCCAAGTGGAAGCCACAGCTCTAGTAGAATGAGCTGTAATCCTTTCAGGAGGCTGCTGTCCAGCAGTCTCATAAGCTAAACGTATTATACTACGAAGCCAAAAGGAAAGAGAGGTAGCAGAAGCCTTTTGACCTCTCCTCTGACCAGAGTACACAACAAACAGAGAAGATGTTTGTCGAAATTCCTTAGTTGCCTGTAAGTAAAATTTTAGGGCACGAACTACGTCCAGATTGTGTAGTAGACGTTCCTTCTTCGAAGAAGGATTTGGGCACAAAGAAGGAACAACAATCTCTTGATTGATATTCCTGTTAGTGACTACTTTAGGTAAGAACCCAGGTTTAGTACGCAGAACTACCTTATCTGAATGAAAAATCAAATAAGGAGAATCACAATGTAAGGCTGATAACTCAGAGACTCTTCGAGCCGAGGAAATAGCCATTAAAAATAGAACTTTCCAAGATAACAACTTTATATCAATGGAATGGAGGGGTTCAAACGGAACGCCCTGTAAAACGTTAAGAACAAGGTTTAAACTCCATGGCGGAGCAACAGTTTTAAACACAGGCTTAATCCTCGCCAAAGCCTGACAAAAAGCCTGAACGTCTGGCACTTCTGACAGACGTTTGTGTAACAGAATAGACAGAGCTGAGATCTGTCCCTTTAATGAACTAGCGGATAAACCCTTTTCTAAACCCTCTTGTAGAAAAGACAATATCCTAGGAATCCTAACCTTACTCCAAGAGTAACCTTTGGATTCACACCAATATAGGTATTTACGCCATATCTTATGGTAAATCTTTCTGGTAACAGGCTTCCTAGCCTGTATTAAGGTGTCAATAACTGACTCAGAAAACCCACGTCTTGATAAAATCAAACGTTCAATTTCCAAGCAGTCAGCTTCAGAGAAGTTAGATTTTGATGTTTGAAAGGACCCTGTATCAGGAGATCCTGTTTCAGAGGTAGAGACCAAGGTGGACAGGATGACATGTCCACCAGGTCTGCATACCAAGTCCTGCGTGGCCATGCAGGTGCTATTAGAATCACTGATGCTCTCTCCTGTTTGATTCTGGCAATCACTCGAGGAAGCATCGGGAAGGGTGGAAACACATAAGCCATCCTGAAGTCCCAAGGTGCTGTCAGGGCATCTATTAGGACTGCTCCTGGATCCCTGGATCTGGACCCGTAACGAGGAAGCTTGGCGTTCTGTCGAGACGCCATGAGATCTATCTCTGGTTTGCCCCAACGTCGAAGTATTTGGGCAAAGACCTCCGGATGAAGTTCCCACTCCCCCGGATGAAAAGTCTGACGACTTAAGAAATCCGCCTCCCAGTTCTCCACTCCCGGGATGTGGATTGCTGACAGGTGGCAAGAGTGAGACTCTGCCCAGCGAATTATCTTTGATACTTCCATCATTGCTAGGGAGCTCCTTGTCCCTCCCTGATGGTTGATGTAAGCTACAGTCGTGATGTTGTCCGACTGAAACCTGATGAACCCCCGAGTTGTCAACTGGGGCCAGGCCAGGAGGGCATTGAGAACTGCTCTCAATTCCAGAATGTTTATTGGCAGGAGACTCTCCTCCTGACTCCATTGTCCCTGAGCCTTCAGAGAATTCCAGACGGCACCCCAACCTAGAAGGCTGGCGTCTGTTGTTACAATTGTCCAGTCTGGTCTGCTGAATGGCATCCCCCTGGACAGATGTGGCCGAGAAAGCCACCATAGAAGAGAATTTCTGGTCTCTTGATCCAGATTCAGAGAAGGGGACAAGTCTGAGTAATCCCCATTCCACTGACTTAGCATGCATAGTTGCAGTGGTCTGAGGTGTAAGCGAGCAAATGGCACTATGTCCATTGCCGCTACCATTAAGCCGATTACCTCCATGCATTGAGCCACTGACGGGTGTTGAATGGAATGAAGGGTGCGGCAAGCACTTTGAAGTCTTGTTAACCTGTCCTCTGTCAGGTAAATCTTCATTTCTACAGAATCTATAAGAGTCCCCAGGAAGGGAACTCTTGTGAGTGGAACGAGTGAACTTTTCTTTTCGTTCACCTTCCATCCATGTGACCTTAGAAAAGCCAGTACTAACTCTGTATGAGACTTGGCAGTTTGAAAGCTTGAAGCTTGTATCAGAATGTCGTCTAGGTACGGAGCTACCGAAATTCCCCGCGGTCTTAGTACCGCCAGAAGAGCACCTAGAACCTTTGTGAAGATTCTTGGAGCTGTAGCCAATCCGAATGGAAGAGCTACAAACTGGTAATGCCTGTCTAGAAAGGCAAACCTTAGATACCGGTAATGATCTTTGTGAATCGGTATGTGAAGGTAAGCATCCTTTAAATCCACTGTGGTCATGTACTGACCTTCTTGGATCATGGGTAAAATTGTCTGAATAGTCTCCATTTTGAATGATGGAACTCTTAGGAATTTGTTTAGGATCTTTAAATCCAGGATTGGTCTGAAAGTTCCCTCTTTTTTGGGAACCACAAACAGATTTGAGTAAAACCCCTGTCCCTGTTCCGACCGTGGAACTGGATGGATTACTCCCATTAACAATAGTTCTTGTATGCAGCGTAGAAACGCTTCTTTCTTTGTTTGGTTTGTTGACAACCTTGACAGATGAAATCTCTCTCTTGGAGGAGAGTATTTGAAGTCCAGAAGGTATCCCTGAGATATTATCTCTAGCGCCCAGGGATCCTGGACATCTCTTGCCCAAGCCTGGGCGAAGAGAGAAAGTCTGCCCCCCACTAGATCCGATCCCGGATCGGGGGCCCTCAATTCATGCTGTTTTAGGGGCAGCAGCAGGTTTCCTGGCCTGCTTGCCCTTGTTCCAGGACTGGTTAGGTCTCCAGCCTTGTCTGTAGCGAGTACCAGATCCTTCTTGTTTTGGAGCAGTGGAAGTTGATGCTGCTCCTGCTTTGAAATTCCGAAAGGAACGAAAATTAGACTGTCTAGCCTTAGGTTTGGCTTTGTCTTGAGGCAGGGCGTGGCCCTTACCTCCTGTAATGTCAGCAATAATTTCTTTCAAACCGGGCCCAAATAAGGTCTGTCCCTTGAAAGGTATATTAAGTAATTTAGACTTAGAAGTTACATCAGCTGACCAGGATTTTAGCCACAGTGCTCTACGCGCCTGAATGGCGAATCCGGAATTCTTAGCCGTAAGTTTAGTTAAATGTACTACGGCTTCCGAAATGAATGAATTAGCTAGCTTAAGTATTCTAAGCCTGTCCGAAATGTCGTCCAGCGTAGCTGAACTAAGGTTCTCTTCTAGAGACTCAATCCAGAATGCCGCTGCAGCCGTGACCGGCGCAATGCATGCAAGGGGTTGCAATATAAAACCTTGTTGAACAAACATTTTCTTAAGGTAACCCTCTAACTTTTTATCCATTGGATCTGAAAAGGCACAGCTATCCTCTACCGGGATAGTGGTACGCTTAGCTAAAGTAGAAACTGCTCCCTCCACCTTAGGGACCGTTTGCCATAAGTCCCGTGTGGCGGTGTCTATTGGAAACATCTTTCTAAATATCGGAGGGGGTGAGAACGGCACACCGGGTCTATCCCACTCCTTAGTAATAATTTCAGTTAGTCTCTTAGGTAAATATACATACATGATATTATGTCGGTATGGCAGGATTTTCTCATCAATTCCATTGTCAGAAAATAAAAACTGCTACATACCTCTTTGCAGATTAAACTGCCCGCTGTCCCCTGATCTAAAGTTTACCTCTCCTCAGATGGCCGAGAAACAGCAATATGATCTTAACAACTCCGGCTAAAATCATAGTAAAAACTCTGGTAGATTCTTCTTCAAACTCCACCAGAGAAGGAATAACACACTCCGGTGCTATTAAAAAATAACAAACTTTTGATTGAAGAAATAAAACTAAATAAAATCACCATAGTCCTCTCACACATCCTATCTAGTCGTTGGGTGCAAGAGAATGACTGGGGGTGACGTGGAGGGGAGGAGCTATATGCAGCTCTGCTGGGTGAATCCTCTTGCACTTCCTGTTGGGGAGGAGTAATATCCCAGAAGTAATGATGACCCGTGGACTGATCACACTTAACAGAAGAAATAAAACCTAACCTAAGTTACACTAACACATAACCTAACCCTACAATTAAATAAATTCCCTAAATTAAATACAATTAAATAAATTTAATACAATTACCTAAATTACAAAAAAAACACTAAATTACAGATATTTAAAATTATTACACCTAATCTAATAGCCCTATCAAAATAAAAAAGCCCCCCAAAATAAAAAAAACCCTAGCCTAAACTAAACTACCAATAGCCCTTAAAAGGGCCTTTTGCGGGGCATTGACCCAAATAAATCAGCTCTTTTACC
Organism: Bombina bombina; assembly: GCF_027579735.1. Taxonomy (NCBI): domain Eukaryota; kingdom Metazoa; phylum Chordata; class Amphibia; order Anura; family Bombinatoridae; genus Bombina; species Bombina bombina. The sequence continues at coordinate 1,084,775,898 of NC_069504.1, forward strand.
TGAAAAAAAATAATACAAACAACCACCCCAAGAGTTAAACCCACCACCCACACAACCAACCCCCCAAATAAAGCCCTAACTAAAAAAAACTAAGCTCCCCATTGCCCTGAAAAGGGCATTTGGATGGGCATTGCCTTTAAAAGGGGCATTTAGCTCTATTGCAGCCCAAAGCCCTAACCTAAAAATAAAACCCACCCAATAAACCCTTAAAAAAGCCAAACACTAACCCCTGAAGATCCACTTACAGTTTTGAAGATCCAAAGCCACAAGAAGTCCTCAACGAAGGCGGGAGAAGTCTTCATCCAAGCCGGGAGAAATGGTCCTCCACAAGGGCAGAAGTCTTCATCCAGACGGCATCTTCTATCTTCATCCATCCGGCGCGGAGCGGCTCCATCTTCAAGAAATCCGACACGGAGCATCCTCTTCAATCAACGTCTTATTCCAGAATGAATATCTCTTTACGTGATGTCATCCAAGATGGCGTTCCTTAGATTCTGATTGGCTGATAGAATTCTATCAGCCAATCGGTATTAAGTTTGAAAAAATCCTATTAGGGTTTATTTTATAGGTAAATATTTAGTTTTAAATAGGAATTATTTAGTTATTAATAATAGTTTTTCTTTAGATTTATTTTAATTATATTTAAGTGAGGGGGTGTTAGGGTTAGGGTTAGATTTAGGGGTTAATAAATTTAGTATAGTGGCGGCGACGTTGGGAGCGGCAGTTTAGGGGTTGATAAATGTAGGTAGGTGGCGGCGATGTTAGGGACAGCAGATTAGGGGTTAATAATATTTAACTAGTGTTTGCGAGGCAGGAGTATGGCGGTTTAGGGGTTAATATGTTTATTCTAGTGGCGGCGATGTCCGTAGCGGCAGATTAGGGGTTAATATTTTTATTATAGTGTTTGCAATGCGGGAGAGCCTCGGTTTAGGGGTTAATAGGTAGTTTATGGGTGTTAGTGTACTTTTTAGCACTTTAGTTATGAGTTTTATGCTACAGCAGTGTAGTGTAAAACTCTTAACTACTGACTTTAGAATGCGGCACGAATCTTGATGGGGTAGGGTGTATCGCTCACTTTTTGGCCTCACAGCACAAGCTCGTAATACCGGCGCTATGGAAGTCCCATAGAAAAAAGACTATACGCAATTTGCGCAAGTTGATTTGCGATAAGGCCAAAAAAGTGTGCGGTGCCCCTAAATCTGCAAGACTCGTAATACCAGCAGTAGTAAAAAAGCAGCGCTATGAGGCTTAAAGGTAAATGAAACCCAAAATTTTTCTTTCATGATTCAGATAGAGAATACAATTTTAAACAACTTTCTAATTTACTTCTATTTTCTAATCTGTTTCATTCTCTTGGTATCATTTGTTGAAGGAGCAGCAATGCACTACTAGTTTCTAACTGAACACATGGGTGAGCCTAGTTTCTCTGCTGCTCATGAACTTGCCTAGATAAACCTTTCGGCAAATGATAACAAGAGAAGGAAGCAAATTAAATAATAGAAGTAAATTGGAAAGTTGTTTAAAATTGTATTCTCTATCTGAATCATGAAAGAAAAATTTTGGGTTTCATGTTCCTTTAACGCTGCTTTTTGACTCATAACGCAAGACTCCTAATCTAGCCATTTGTTCCTTATGCTTATAGCAGTATGTTCCTGTCAAACAGTAGATTTACCACCAATATTTATGGATTATAAACAAATTAGACATAGGGCTCCTTTTATTAAGCAGAGGTGCAAACGTTTCATTCTCTCCTGAAACGGAAGTTAAGAAGGAGCGGTCTTAAGACAGCTTCTTCTTAAAGGTACACTGAACCCAAATTTTTCTTTCGTGATTCAGATAGAGCATGCAATTTTAAGCAACTTTCTATTTTACTCCTATTATCAAATTTTCTTTATTCTCTTGATATCTTTATTTGAAAAGCAAGAATGTAAGGTTAGATGCCGGCCCATTTTTTGTGAACAACCTGGGTTGTTCTTGCTGATTGGTGGATAAATTTACCAACCAATAAAGAAGTGAATAAAGAAGTGCTCTCCAGGGTCTGAACAAAAAATTGGCTGGCTCCTTAGCTTAGATGCCTTCTTTTTCAAATAAGGATAGCTAGAGAACGAAGAAAAATTGATAATAGGAGTAAATTAGAAAATTACTTAAAATTGCCTGCTCTATCTGAATCGTGAAAAAAACATTTGGATTCAGTGTCCTTTTAACCTGTCCGCCACCAAACATCTGGATCCGATCGGGATGATTGACAGACCCTGCTAGTGGCCAACTTGTCACCTGCATTGAGCAGGGAGCGGCATTGTACAAACATTTCACGCTGTCCGCATTTAGAGATGTCAAGAGGACATAATTCGCTATAGCAAATCATATCCGCTGGACATTTAGTAAATCTACCCCTTAAACTTTATTCATACAAATGTTATTTTGTTTACCTGCTTTATTGCCACAGTCATATACATGGTAGATACATGTTGTACAATACACCCTTTCACATTTACAGTCGAGCTGCCTAACTGATAGAATTTTAATTTTACAGAATTTAGCTCAATGTAGATAATATGTAATAAATATAAAAATAAAGGTTCTACTAAGCTTACAAAAAAATCTTCTAAATGTATTGGAATGTAATTATATATAAAAAAAACAATCATGTACAGTGAGTCCTAGCAGATCTTCTAAATTATACTGTTTAAAAATATATGCAAATGTATTCTAATTTGCACAGTAGTTTTTTCCCCCCAATAAATATGACACCCCTAATAGACTAAAATGCAAACACAGAGAAATCTAATCTCGACAGCAGTAGTTCCCCTCTAAAAACAAGCATTTCTCTTACACAAAGTATAACATAAGTGGACTAAAAATAACCCACTTCAACAAGCCAATCAACACCAAGAACTAGCTAACTAAACCATAGGTTAAAGGGTGTTAGGCTCATATTATAAAGTATATACTATTATGGCAGATATATGTCAGGTCACACTGTGAGACACAGTATTTGAGGTTAGTTTTCTATTAGACACGTGCGTTTCGTTTCGTTCTGAATCAAAATTCGGACAAATTTGTCAAGTTCGGAGCTTCGGATCGATTCAAATTTCCGAATTACCGTAGCACCGAAACTAACGAATAAATCCGAATTAGTTTGGATTTATTCGTTACATTCGGATGGCCATGGACTAATCACAAGTACGCTAGTATTGTACAGTATATTAGGTTATATCACTCTGCTATGGGTTACACCTAATATTACAGTACATAATAATAGTCTAATACACAGCACATCCCACCTAACATACCGAACTTCCGAATTTACTAATCGATTCCGAACCGAATACATCGGAATACATCCAAATTTATTTGAATCCAAAATAAATGCATTCTAATGTATTCAAATTCGAATCGATCCGAAAACAAAATTTGAAAACATCCGAATCGATCCTAAATGAACCGAAACAAATATTTCCGCCGCGCACAAGTCTGTTTTCTTTATCAAACTATGAAATAAAAACTCAAACTGTGTAAATCTATTGATGTGTAATTACACTGGCTTAAACATCTAGCATCTTAAAGAAATTACTCTGGCTTAGAAATCTAGCATCTAATACAGGTCACATTAACCTTGCAGAAACTCAGACGGTATTCATTTTCTATATACAGAATAACTTTTTGATCATTCCAAACAAAATATCCGAAGTATAATATATTTCCATATGTTCCCTTTCATCTACTGGAATGACTCCCTGATAAAAAAATATTTCAATTTGTGCAACAAAACGTTACAATATTTTAAAATGAGTAAGATATAATATTGATTAAACATTAAAGGGATAGGAAACCCCATTATTTTCTTCATGATTTGGATAGAACATACAATTTTAAACAACTTTCAAAATTTGCTTCATTCTCTTGTTATCCTTTGCTGAAGGAACAGCACTGCACTACTTACAGCTAGCTGAACACATCTAGTTAGCCTATCACAAGAGACAAGTGTGTGCAGGCACAAATCAGCAGCTAGCTCCCACAATTGTAGGATATGTGCGTATTCTTTTTCAACAAGGGATACCAAGAGAACAAAACACATTTGAAAAAATAAGTTATTTTTAAAATGTATTAAAATTACATGCTCTATATGAATCAGGCAAGTTTAATTTTGACTTTCCTTTCCCTTTAACACAATTTACTAGTTTGTATAACACAATTTACTAGTACGTATAACACAATTTAATAGTACAATTTACTAGTACGTATAACACAATTTACTAGTACGTATAACACTAGTACGTATAACACAATTTACTAGTACGTATAACACTAGTACGTATAACACAATTTACTAGTACGTATAACACATTTACTAGTACATATAACACAATTTACTAGTACGTATAACACTAGTACGTATAACACAATTTACTAGTACGTATAACACATTTACTAGTACGTATAACACATTTACTAGTACGTATAACACATTTACTAGTACGTATAACACATTTACTAGTACGTATAACACAATTTACTAGTACGTTTAACACATTTACTAGTAAGTTTCAACTTTTTCTGGATAATCACCTTCATTTTTCTGACATAATCTAAAAAACAAAAAAAGTCATATACTTTTGTAACGCAAAACAATGTGATATTTGCAAACAAAATACTTTTAAAACATTTAGAGCCAGTCACGCGCGAATGAAAAGGGATTTATCACATTTGTTTGCGCTCGTATTGCTTGATGGGTTTGGTGCACACAGACAGGTAGCCATATTGAAAAGTACCTCATGCCCATGGTTAAATATTGTGGTGGTTGTTTAATGTTTTGGGGCTGTTTTTTGCCAGAGGACCTGGACATTTTGTTAAGATGCATGACATCAACAGATATTAAATGAACACCTGACTGCCAGAAAGCTTAAAATGGGACGTGGTTGGATCTTCTAGCAGGACAATGATCCAAAACATACATCAAAATCAACACAGAAATTGTTAACTTTCCACAAAATCAAGGTCCTACCATGACCATCCCAGTCCCCTGACTTGAACCTGGAAAAACTGTGGGGTGAACTAAAGAGAAGAGTCCACCAGCATCAACCTTAAAATTTGAAGGATCTGGAGAGATTCTGTATGGAGGAATGGTCTCAGATCCCTTGTCCTGTATTCTCCAACCGTATCAGCCTTTATAGGAGAAGACTCAGAGCTGTTATCTTGGCAAAGGGAGGTAGCACAAAGTATTGACTAAAAGGGTGCCAGTAATTGTGCCAAACATATATTTAAGAAAGATTTTTTTTTATAAACCTGTGTTGTGTTTGCAATTGTTTGATATCCATGAGAGCAGAGTACTTCTGTGTACATTTTGAACACAAGATCAAAAGGTTAAACAATAAAGACATTTTATTCACAGCCTTCTTTTCTCATATGTATCAAGGGTGCCAATATTAGTGGAGGGCACTGTATGTGTATTCATGTGTACTTATGTGTTTATATGTGTATATATGTTAGAAAAATGGTGCCGATAACTTGCTCGACACAGGGCTGCCACAAACCTTCAATTTGTAAAAAAAATAATATCTGCAAAGTGCAATAAAGGGAAGCGCAATAAAATGAGGTATGTCTCTATTTTTATATATGCATACATACAGTATGTATTTATGTATTTATATGTGTGTACATACAGTATGTATTTATGTATTTATATGTGTGTACATACAGTATGTATTTATGTATTTATATGTGTGTACATACAGTATGTATTTATGTATGTATATGTGTGTACATACAGTATGTATTTATGTATTTATATGTGTGTACATACAGTATGTATTTATGTATTTATATGTGTGTACATACAGTATGTATTTATGTATTTATATGTGTGTACATACAGTATGTATTTATGTATTTATATGTGTGTACATACAGTATGTATTTATGTATGTATATGTGTGTACATATAGTATGTATTTATGTGTGTGTATATATATATATATATATATATATATATATATATATATATATATATATATATATATATATATATATATATATATATTTACAGACACATATACACATAGAAACACACAAATACATATATACATATGTATACATATATAGACATAATTAGAAGTGCATTGGAGCCTTTTGCAGTTAAGTAGATGAAAACATGTAAAAGTATATTTATGTAATATTCATATTTAATAAACTGTTTATGTAATTACTGTAAATATTTCACATCCCAATGTTCTTTACATAGCTTAATATGTTCTAAGATTTTTAAATAGATATTCATGTATTCATGTATAATATATATATATATACATTATATATATATATATATATATATATATATATATATATATATATATATATATATATATATATATATATATATATATATATATACAGTATATGTAAATATAAATATAAATATAAATATATATATATATATATATATCTGTATATACCAATATACAATCATGTATAGATATATATTTAATTTAGTTTTTTACCCAAAAAAATATCAGATATATGTAGAAATATGTATTAATATATAAATAAATATATACATAAATAGAACATATTATTCTATGTGAAGGACATTGGAATGTGAAATATTAATATAGTAGTAATGCACTACTCGGAGCTAGCTGAACACATCAGCTAAACCAATGACAAGAGGCATATTGTGCAACCACCAATCACCAGCCTACCTAGGAATGCTCTTCAACAAAGGATACCAAGAGAATAAAGCAAATAGAAAATAGAAGTAAATTGTAAATATATTTTATAGTTTCATGAACTATCTGAATCATAAGGTTTAATAAATCATGAAAGTTTAAACGTCACCGTCTCTTTAAGTTAGTAGCCCCATGTGTGAGAGATGGATACATTAAAGGGACATTAAACACTTTGAGATGATAATATAAAATGATAAATTGTATATATATATATATATATATATATATATATATATATATACACACTCTATAGTATATTTTAATTATTTATTTTGTTCCACACAGCCATTGGCTGCACACTTTAGAGACCTATTTATAACTGAACTGTCCCTGATTGGCCACAACAAAGAAAGTAACCTAAGTTACATGGCAGTTCTCATTGTTTTATAGACACTAAGGGGCCGATTTATCAAGCTCCGTATGGAGCCTTCAGACTCGCCGGAAACAGAAGTTATGAGGCAGCGGTCTAAAGATTGCTGCTCCATAACTTGTCTGCCTGCTCTGAGGCTGCGGACAGAAATCAACCTGATTGAATACGATTGGGCTGATTGACACCCCCTGCTAGCGGCCAGCAACATCACATTGATAGCAGGGGGCTCTGAGTCTGTACATCAAGCTTATAAAGCAAGGACAAGCTGTCTATTAATATCAGCACAATCCTATTAAGTCATGCTTGCCCTGCTTATCATAGCTGTCAGCTAAGGGATTCCTTGCAGTAACGTCTGCTAACATTATTAACCTATTTCTGTCCATGACAGTTCTTGCATGAGACAAAACCATTTTATGGTTTAAAATAAATCATTAAGAAATGTTCCCAGGTACTCCCTTATATGGGCATTTCATTAACTGGTCACATAATATAACTACAATAAACTTTTTACATTTTAATCAGATGCTTCACTCTTTTTAAGGCTTATGTGGTGGGAATAAATACTAGTGGGGGTATCTGTAAGGGGGCGGAGACAAGAGGGTGACACTGTTCTCAGAGGGAAAATAAATGTAACTCTTCAACTGCCAAATAGGGCAGAAACAGCAGTAATGGCTTGAAGCACTCTGGCATCCAAGGGGTTAAATAAGGCTGTAATTAAAATAACAGATGGACCCTTAATACTTTTGATATCTCAATAATTACAAATTATCAAGATTGTACATTACTGTCAGAAAGGTATCAAAAAGAATTTAAAGCAATATTCTAATTCAAGATCTTTTCATGCCCTGATTCATTAGAGGATGTAAATATTAAAGGGACATTAACACTATAAGATAATAATATAAAATGATAAATCCTATATATATATAAAAAAAAATCTGCAATATACTTGCATTGTTTATTTTGTCCCCTTTTCCTGTAATTCCATTCTGAAATTGTGAGCTTTTCAGTTCCTGTTAGAAATAGAAGTGCAGAACACTGTTATATTCCACACAGCCATTGGCTGCCATTGGCTGCACACTCTAGTGACCTATGTATAACTGTCTCTAATTGGCCACAGCTGAGAAGGTAACCTAAGTTAAAACATTGCAGTGCCTATTGTTTTATAGACACTAAGGGGCTGATTTATCAATGTCTGGTGGACATGATACGCTGTAGGGTATCATGTCCGCCAGACATCGCATTTAACATTACACGAGCAGTTCAAGTGAACTGCTTGTGCAAGCCACCCCCTGCAGATTAGCGGCCAATCGTCCGCTAGCAGGGGGTGTCAATAAACTCGATCGTATGCTATCAGGCGAATTTCTGTCCGCCGCTTCAAAGGTGGCGGACGAGCTAAGAAACAGGGGTCATGTTTGAAACAGAGGCATTGGGGCCGATATGGACCTCGTTAAATCGGCCCCTAAAACTTTACACTTATTTTGTCAATATTTAAACAACTAATGAAACTTTAATAAATGCATCTACAAGTTATTCTCAGAATCATTTTTTCTTTGCATCATTCTATCTTATATTTATTTAGTGTTTAATGTCCCTTTAAATTGATGACTCAAACTTGCTATGTAATTAACCGCAAAAAAAAATGGGTTCAGACTATGGTAAAGTCCTAATTGGGAGCCACAAGCAGATTCTGCGCTTGATATGGCCATTCAGCCAATCAGAAGCAGTATATACCAACAAATCTCCTATGAGAAGGATTTTACTGATGTATTTAATGCCTTTTACATTAGAACATTTATGTCTAGATTACCAGTGGTGCGCTAACTGTTGCGCACAAGCCATATAGTCTTTTTGCCACATCAGAAATAGCACTAGTATTACAAGTTGAAAGTAAACGCGATCGCGAGATAGCGGTCACATTTTATGCTCGCTGGGTTAGTGCAACTTAAACCCTCGCATAAAGAGTAGCGCATTAAAAAAAATTGCATAAAACACAACATAAATACATTTAACATTACAGTTGCACTCATTTTAACACTAGCTGATAAAAGATCGGAACAGCCAATAGAATGCGAGCTCAATCTGATTGGCTGATTGGATCAGCCAATCGGATTGAACTTGATTCTGATTGGCTGATTCCATCAGCCAATCAGAATATTCCTACCTTAATTCCTATTGGCTGATAGAATCCTATCAGCCAATCGGAATTCGAGGGACGCCATCTTGGATGACGCCCCTTAAAGGAACCGTCATTCTTCAGTTGGACGTCGCCCGATGAAGATGGGTCCGCGGTGGAGGTCTTCAGGATGGAGCCGGTCCTCATCGGATGAAGATAGAAGATGCCGCTTGGAAGAAGATGGTTGCCGGTCCGGATCTACTCTTCTTCCCGGATAGGATGAAGACTTTGGACCCTCTTCTGGACTTCTTCAGCCATCGGATGATGGATGTCTAGCCCCCTCTTGGGTTGGATGAAGATATCGGAGCCAGGACGGATCGGTGTGATACCCGGTGAGGTGAAAACAAGGTAGGAAGATCTTCAGGGGCTTAGTGTTAGGTTTATTTAAGGGGGGTTTGGGTTAGATTAGGGGTATGTGGGTGGTGGGTTGTAATGTTGGGGGGGGGGTATTGTATGTTTTTTTTTACAGGCAAAAGAGCTGAATTCTTTGGGGCATGCCCCGCAAAGGGCCCTGTTCAGGGCTGGTAAGGTAAAAGAGCTTTGAACTTTAGTAATTTAGAATAGGGTAGGGCATTTTTTATTTTGGGGGGCTTTGTTATTTTATTAGGGGGCTTAGAGTAGGTGTAATTAGTTTAAAATTGTTGTAAGATTTTCCTTATGTTTGTAAATATTTTTTTATTTTTTGTAACTTAGTTCTTTTTTATTTTTTGTACTTTAGTTAGTTTATTTCATTGTAGTTATTTGTAGATATTGTATTTAATTAATGTATTGATAGTGTAGTGTTAGGTTTAATTGTAGGTAATTGTAGATATTTTATTTAATTAATTTAATGATAGTGTAGTGTTAGGTTTAATTGTAACTTAGGTTAGGATTTATTTTACAGGTAATTTTGTTATTATTTTAACTAGGTAACTATTAAATAGTTCTTAACTATTTAATAGCTATTGTACCTGGTTAAAATAATTACAAAGTTACCTGTAAAATAAATATTAATCCTAAAATAGCTATAATATAATTATAATTTATATTGTAGCTATATTAGGATTTATTTTACAGGTAAGTATTTAGCTTTAAATAGGAATAATTTATTTAATAAGAGATAATTAATTTCGTTAGATTCAAATTATATTTAACTTAGGGGGGTGTTAGTGTTAGGGTTAGACTTAGCTTTAGGGGTTAATACATTTATTAGAATAGCGGTGAGCTCCAGTCGGCAGATTAGGGGTTAATAATTGAAGTTAGGTGTCGGCGATGTTAGGGAGGGCAGATTAGGGGTTAATACTATTTATTATAGGGTTAGTGAGGCGGATTAGGGGTTAATAACTTTATTATGATAGCGGTGCGGTCCGGTCGGCAAATTAGGGGTTAATAAGTGTAGGCAGGTGGAGGCGACGTTGTGGGGGGCAGATTAGGGGTTAATAAATATAATATAGGGGTCGGCGGTGTTAGGGGCAGCAGATTAGGGGTACATAGGGATAATGTAAGTAGCGGCGGTTTACGGAGCGGCAGATTAGGGGTTAAAAATAATATGCAGGGGTCAGCGATAGCGGGGGCGGCAGATTAGGGGTTAATAAGTGTAAGGCTAAGGGTGTTTAGACTCGGGGTACATGTTAGAGTGTTAGGTGCAGACGTAGGAAGTGTTTCCCCATAGGAAACAATGGTGCTGCGTTAGGAGCTGAACGCAGCTTTTTTGCAGGTGTTAAGTTTTTTTTCAGCTCAAACAGCCCCATTGTTTCCTATGGGGGAATCGTGCACGAGCACGTTTTTTAGGCTGGCCGCTTGCGTAAGAAACTCTGGTATCGAGAGTTGAAGCTGCGTTCAATATGCTCTACGCTCCTTTTTTGGAGCCTAACGCAGCCATTCTGTGGACTCTCAATAGCAGAGTTATTTTTTTGGTGCGGCCAGAAAAAAGCCGGCGTTAGATTTTCGGGTCGTTACTGACAAAACTCTAAATCTAGCCATATGTGTTTTACTGTATATTTGCTGTACATATTTCAAATTCCAATGTTCTTTATTTACAGGATAATGTCATTTTTATTTATACACCTATACCTGTATATCTATCCGTATAGATATATAGGTATAGATATCTATTTTATATTAACATTAGCAGATATATATTGAAATATATAGTTAATAATAAAAAATAACATTTCTACGTGAAAAACATTGGAATGTAAAATATGAGTAATGTGCATCGCAGTTTGCAATTTAGGTCTAACGTGGTGTCGGGTTAGCGCACTTGAAGTATTACTAATCTTACATCACATTATTGAAATGTTAAATATAAAATATAAAAAAATATTAATAAAAATGATTATACATATCATAAAATATATAAATACATATATATATATATATATATATATATATATATATATATATATATATATATATATATAATCTATTATTTTGATTTTTTTCAGCATGTATACATTTTTTATAATTTTTATTAATATTTTTCAATATTTTATAAGTAATATTTTAATAATGCAGATTGAGCCAGTTCCTATGCTAACATTCATACTTTTCAAATAAAGATACCAAGAAAACAAAGAAAATTGATAATATGAGTAAATTAGAAAGTTGCTTAAAATTGCATGCTCTGTCTGAATCATGAAAGAAAGGCATGCTTCCAGTACTCTCTAACTCTGCCTGTAGAATGCCTAAACCCACCCATGATACACTCAACCCCACTAGAGAATCCTCAGCAGCTACACCCCTGACCGCCATAACTACAGCCACAGAACTCCACACATTATTATCACTGATTAAGACTAAGCCTCTCAGTCTCAGATGGCATCTGGAAAAAATTATGAGGTCACATTACTTCACATGCCAGTAAAATGCCTTTAGACAGTTGCCTACATTGCCTTCCAATCAGAATCCTGGTCATGTCCAGCTCCACAAGAACCCAGGAGACATTATGTGAGGATGAACGATTTTCTAGGCACCAAATAGTGCAGCCAGATTTTGAAAGTTAAAGGGGCAGTCAAGTAAAAAAAAACTTTCATGATTTAAATAGGGCATGTATTTTAAATAACTTTCCAATTTACTTTTATTACCAATTTTGCTTTGTTCTCTTGGTATTCTTAGTTGAAAGCTAAACCTAGGAGGTTCATATGCTAATTTCGTAGACCTTGAAGGCCTCCTCTAATCTGAAAGCTTTTTGACAGTTTTTCACCACTAGAGGGTGTTAGTTCATGTGTTTCACATAGATAACATTGAGCTCAGGCACGTGAAGCTCCTAGAAGTCAGCACTTATTGGCTAAAAATGCAAGTCTGTCAAAAGAACTGAAATAAGGGGGCAGTTTGCAGAGGCTTAGATACAAGGTAATGAAAGAGGTAAAAAGTGTATTATTATAACTGTGTTGGTTATGCAAAACTGGGGAATGGGTAATAAAGGGATTATCCACCTTTTTAAACAACAAAAATTCTGGTGTTTACTGTCCCTTTAAAGAATTGGGACTGCACATAAAAGGAAAGGAATCATTTTTGTATAGTTAGTGTTTACCAGCGCCATGTTTGGCCTTACTTACTTAGGCTCCATCCTCAATGGCCTAATTGTTCCTCCACGACTAACCTACTAAAAAGTCACATAGTCTGCACTTCACACTTTTTCTTTGCAAGGAGGTGCACTTAGCTCTCTCCACCCCCTAGCTTCACATCTCACTCTCCTGCTGCAGCACGTCATGCAGGGAACTGTAGTTCCCAAGGCACATAGCTGAAAGTGATCTGCAACGCAGATGCATAACAGAACCTGCCAAAATACAGGCCCTGCAAGCACAGATGAGTACCTTTATAAAAACAGTATATTTAGTGTCCCTTTTATATTCTCTGGGGACAAATTAACCAGTTCCTGAAAAAATAACAATTCTGTTAAAAATCGGGTAGCCTACCTTAAAGGGGCAGTAAACACCTTGAGAGTTTTACATAAAAAATGTAACTATGCATAATGAAACAAGATTACAACATAGTTTCATTATTTATTTTTACTCCCTTTTCAGGCAATTCAGTTTTTTATATTGTGGAATTTCTAATTCTCAGAACTGCATCCTTCTGACTTCCCAAGGCTAACACTGCAACATATCTGTGACTAATTGGATGTAACTGATTACTGCTGCAAAACAATGTATTTTATACTAACATAATGCCTGTGGTTAGCCTTGTTGTCTGCAGACTTAACCCCGGATCATCTCCACCAAATAAGGGTTTGGCTATTGAAAACAATTGCAGCAAACAATAGTTAGACTGATATTTTACTCTATAACAACACACTATAATCGTATTGTTGTCATTGTGTCTGTGTACTGACATGAAACCCATATTTATTTGTTTCATGACTCAGATAGAGAATATACTTCTATCATCAAATATGCTTTCTTCTTTTGGTATTCTTCATTGAAGAGTAGGCTCAGAACACAACGGGTGAGCTAATGACAAGAGGCATATTTGTGCAGTCACCAATCAACAGCTAGCTCTCAGTAGTGCATTGTTACTTCTAAGCCTACCTTGTTATCTTTTCAACAAAGGATACCAAGGAAAGAAACTAAATTACATAATAGAAGTAAATGAAAAGTTGTTTAAAATGACATGTTCTATCTGAATCATTAAAGGAACATGAAACCCGAATTTTTTTTCTTGATTCAGATAGAGAATACAATTTTAAACAACTTTCTAATTTACTTCTATTATCTAATTTGTATCATTCTCTTGGTATCATTTGTTGAAGGAGCAGCAATGCACTAATGGTTTCTAACTGAACACGTGTGAGCCAATCACAATCAGTATATATATGCAGCTACCAATTAACAGCTAGAATCTAGGTTCTCTACTGCTCCTGAGCTTGCCTAGATAAATCTTTTAGCAAAGGATAACAAGAGAGGAAAGCAAATTAAATAATAGAAGTAATTTTGAAAGTTTTTTTAAAATTGTATTCTCTATCTGAATCATGAAATACATTTTTTGGGTTTCATGTCCCTTTAAGTTAAATTTGAATTTACTTTAGGCATGTTTATACATTATAGGCTGTTAATACTAAGCCTCAAATAATCTATTCTTCCCCAGGTATCATATATTTTTGGGATGGTCAAATCAGGGCCGGATTTATAATAAGGCAGAATAGGACTGTGCCCAAAGGCAACTTCCAATTTTTATTATAAATACCGGTCAGCCGGCAGCCTTAACAAAGATGGCCACCGGCAGTGAAATAACAGCACTGCACATGCACGATGGCCATTTTGTATTACGCATGAGTGGCATCCGGCTTCCCCAGGCATGTGCAATGCTTGCGGCGGCCTTAACAAAGATGGCTGCTGCACACACACAGTGCTATAATTTCACTGTCGTCAGCCATCTTAGTTAAGGCCGCCGGCACATCGATGAACGGTGAGCTGAAAGTGCAGGTGAACCTGGTCTGTAAATCCGGCCTTAGGTCAAATGAATCCATAAGGGAGCAACATATTCAAGCACATAATTGTAAGGAGTAAATTAGACTTTAACTTACCCCAACCCAAGAGTATGTGACCCACTTATTGGAAAAAAATATTCTCCTGAAGTCATCATTAGATCCAAGGCTTCAAGAAATATATTTGGAAAGGATTTGAAATTGTTTATTTAAAGGGCCATGATACCCACATGTTGAAACACTTGAAAGTGATGCAGTATAGCTGTAAAAAGCTGAGTAGAAAATATCACCTGAACATCTCTATGTAAAAAAGAAAAATATTTTACCTCAAAAATTCCTCAGTAGCCACATCCCAATGTAAAGGACTTCTAAGCAGCAAATCAGTGTATCTGTCCCAGGACAGCTAAGGGAGTGAGCTTACGTGCACCCTCATCTTATTTCCCTATTCAGTTTAAGGAAGTTTACTATGAAATCTCATGAGATTTAAGTCAAATCTCATGAGATCACAGTAAAAGAGTTCATGACCTCAGTACTGCTGATGCTGATTGGCTGCTGCTCATTTCTTCATTTTTTATTTTTTTACCTGCAGCTGAGCAACAGCTGAAGTATAACTTTTTACACAGCACTTACTCTGCTGAGCTGAGGAAATTGTAAATATCTTCATTTTTTACATAGAGATGCTCAGGTGATTTTTTTTCCTGTCAGCTTTTTACAGTTATACTGCATCAGTTTCATGTGATTTAGCATCAGGGTGTCCGTGACTGGCCCTTGCAGTGTCCGCCACCCATTTTGCTGTGGGGAGGGAGGAGTAAGACAGATGAATACTGGTCCTGACTCCTCCTTAACACACGCGGCGCCACGTTTCGCAGGGTTGTGGCCCCTAACACATGATGCCGCTTAGTACCAGAAAATGACTCTGAGTGAGACAGAGAGGGAGGGAAGATTCAAGAAGCAAACTGCCACTGTGTCCCTGGAGCTTTATATGCAAAGGTAAAGCACTTTAACCAGCACCTGAGGTTTATTATAAGTAGTATTTAAATAGAAAGAAAAGATATAGTAAGGTTGTGAATCATGACCTTAGTATATCTTTTCTTTCTGATTAAATAATAGGAAAGGGAAAATATTTAGTGTGAATAAGGTTAGTGGCTTGTCAAGAGACTGCTAGCGATATTGGGTGATAAGTTATGGAATAAAAAAAGCCTGAGTGAAATACTGGATGTGTATCTTCTGTATCTGTATAATAAAATTCAGCACTATAAAATAATAGTTTTAATTGTAAATGTACCTTGGTGTCCTTCACTAAAGGTCTTTACTTTAGAAAATGTCCGCCACAGCCTTGGCTCGTGCCTATCCCTGTTTAGCATATGAGTATTATGTCCCTTTAACTTAATTACTTTGCAGGAGTTAAACACACAGTAGTTTAGGGTCAATAGATTAGAGCCTGTACATATTGTGACTATAATGGTTCTTTAAACTTCAGGAAATGTACAACAAACTGTTTAATTATGTGTAGAAAAAAACAACTTTACAATATTATTTCATTACCTTTTTTTGTCACCCTCTTCTTGTAATGTAAAGGACCACTAAATTCAGTAGAATTGCATAATTAACAAGTGCGTAATAAAAAGACAATGCAATATCACCTACTCTAAATTTCAAATAAGCAGTAGATTTTTTTTCTGACAATTTTATTTTTTTCTCCTATTTTCCGGCCCCTGTATCATGTGACAGACATCAGCCAATCACAGACTAGTATACGTATACCCTGTGAGTTGGTGCACATGCTCAGTAGGATCTTGTTCTTCAGAAAGTGTGCATATAATAAACTGTGGAAAATGTGATAATGAAAGTATGAAACATTTTGCGGATCTCTGTAAGATCCACAGCAGATTTTTTTTATTTTTTTTTGCCACTATGATAAAGGTTTGGCTGTAACTACTGCTGTGGATCACACAGAGATCTGCAAAGTTCAACAAATGTTTCATAGTGTACATTAAATTGCATATCTTTTAATGTTTCAGAAAGGGTTCTTAAAGGGCCATTACATTGGAAAAATGGTATGCTCTAATTAATCAGATCATGTATTTTAACACTAGCAACCTGCAATGATTTGTGTGTAACACCCACAAAGGTTTTAAATACACTGTAGAAGTACTGCTCGAGACCTGCAGAGCACTGCCGGTCCCATGGATAATTCATTTAGCAGCACTAGTCACATGACACAGCTGTATAATAGACATGTGCAGCTTCGAAAAATTTGGTTCGGTTCGGATCGATTCCGATCGATTCGAATTTCGGTTCGGATTGATTCGAATTCGGAAGAAATCGAATGAATTCATTTCGGATTCATTCGGATTCTTTCGGATTCATGAAAAATTCGGTTCGATTCAGTTCGAATCGATTCGGAATTTCGGTAAGTGTTAAGTGGGATGTGCTGTGTATTACACTAGTATACTGTACAATACTAGTGTAATACACGGCCATCCGAATCTACCGAATAAATTCAAATCGATTCTGATTTATTTGGTAGATTCGGCACTACCGCAATTCGGAAATTCGAATCGATCCGAATCTCCGAATTCGACAAATTCGTCCAAATTTCTATTTGGACCGAATCGAATCGCACATGTCTACTGTATAACCAGTGCTGCTGATTGATTTCACTGCTGATCCTGAGCAATACTTCTACTGTGTATTTAACCCCTTTGCAGGGACAATAGCCTTTAAATGACATACTAGTATTTTTTTTTACTATTTTGGCCCTTTATCTAACATAACATTCTTATTCTTTTTTGTCACAATGGAAAAAATTATTGTATGCCCATAGCGGGTAAATCAGATATTTGAACAGATAGAACACACTAATCTTTATTGCATGGAAAGGGTTAACAGGTGGTGAATAAAATCCCAAATTTCCAAAAATCATGTCACTTTCAGTCTTTGTTCTGAAAATAAAGGGGCTCTGTATTAAATTGTGAATAATAAAATCCCCACTACAATGAAGCAATAATTTTATTGGCCCTTCAGTGCTGAATAGGGTTTAGGGTTTTACATTACATTTGTAGTATTTGTAAAGCCTATCTATCAAAGTCAAAAATGGCTCTTATGATGCTAAGTGAGACCATTCCATATTGTGCTGGGATTTCATCAGTGGTCCTGCAACCTCATTCAGATTGCCAGCTTTGTTGTAAAACCGGATGTCTTTTGTGAGGGAGAGTTTGCTTCAGTACCTCTCAACAGCAAACCCTTCCAGAGGCAAACACTGAAGCATAATAGCAAAGTATTGTGAAAGAAGTATTAAACATAAAGTATTAAAACCTGTTTATGTGATTCAGCAGCACATTTCAAATTTTTTGGATTTGTTAGGTAGGGAGGGATAAGCACCATTTTAGTCAGAAGCAAGAGGTTTTAAAATCACTTTTGCAAGGTATAATGTTAGGGCATGTTCTGGATGCAGTGGTATATTTAGTTTTTGTGCTGCCCTAGACACTAGGAAACCTATTTATCCACTAAATCAACAATGTTACCTCATATATGCTACATACAGTATTCGTCACACATGGGGGGTCAGCAATGCATAAAGGGGTCATGCACCCCCAATAGACAAACAGGGATTATTGAATTATAATTATTTTAGAAAGTATCATATAAAGGTATCATGCCATATAATTATCCCTCATTAATTGCTCTGTTCTGTATCCTGGTGTACTAAGCACAGCCCTAGTAATCTATCCATGATAAACTGAATGTATGTATTATGTCAATACCAGAAAAACAGGTTGTTGTCATATTGGTCCCAAAGAGAATGTTCCATTAGTAGATATCTGTTAATGGACCAATAAAATCAAGGGTTTTTTTATTCCATAAGCTTTTTAGGACCTCACAGGACTCTACTTCACATGTAGATAATAGCTGTTATCTGCATCTGAAGACAAGACCTGTGATGTATTTAATAAAGTTAGAAAAAACTATCTAATGACTTTCAACAGAAAAGTGCAAGTAAAGTCAGTTTGTCAATAAATCCATTGAAACGTTTTCTAAAGGATTGTGATCAACTTCCAAATGACCAAAAATAGCCCTTTACTTAAAGGGACAGTATACACTCATTTTCATATAACTGCATGTAATAGACACTACTATAAAGAATAAGATGCACAGATACTGATATAAAAATCCAGTATAAAACTGTTTAAAAACGTACTTAGAAGCTGTCAGTTTGGCTCTGTTGAAAATGTAGCTGGAAAGCCCACTGCAAGTGGCAAATAAGACACTCCCCCCTCCCCCTTCTTTTGCATATGAAAAGAACCTTTACACAAACAGCAGCAAGCAGGAGAAGGTAGCTGACGGTATTCACATAAAACTTTGGGGCTTGGTTAGGAGTCTGAAAATCAGAGCAATGTTATTTAAAAATAAGCAACACTATACATGTATTTAAAAAAAAAAACTTTATGGGCTATATAAATAGATCATCTACAAAACATTTATGAAAAGAAAAAATGAGTGTATAATGTCCCTTTAACATAGTAAAGTCCATTTTCTACTGATCAGAATCATTGTTGGTCATTAGCAACACTCTTTTCAGCCATGTTTTACTTTTCAAATTCACAATCTAAGAGTAGTTGATAAAGCCCCAAATGGTATTTTATCAGCTCTTAACTACTTAAAGGGATAGTCTAGTTAAAATGAAACTTTCATGATTTAGATAGAGCATGCAATTTTAAGCAACTTTCTAATTTACTCTTATTATCAATTTTTCTTCGATCTCTTGGTATCTTTATTCGAAAATTAGAAAGTTTCTTAAAATTGCCTGCTCTATGTGAATCATGAAAGTTTCATTTTGACTAGACTATCCCTTTAATGAATCAATTAAATTTAAAAGTACTTAAAAACACATTTGCACTAATAAAACGTAACACAACAAACACACCTTCCTACTGTACCCATAATGCTGAACATTTCTACTCATAGGTACAAAACAATTAACTGACCACAACAATTTAAAAAATGCAAATTATTTATCTACAAAATCAGCATAGACATTAATGGTGAATTTTCTAGAAAAATCATTAGAAAAACTTTTCTAAAGGACTGTGATTGACTCCTTACTTATAATATAAAGATGAGTAAAAAAAAAAGCTCAAAAGAACCGTATGATAGGCAATTATTGGGAAAAATACACGTTTCTCAAACAATATATAGATATACCCCCCCCCCCCCCAAAAAAAAAAAAAAAAAGTTTTTACCTACTTTCAAAATTACAAAACCCTCCCTGCTGGTAAGGATGGGCAGAATAGCACATAACTAGCTAAAAAATGAAATAGATGCTACCCCCCTAATTTTTCCCAATAAACATTATTATAAAATACTTAATTTGTTTTCAGAATTCAGTGAACTTTAACATTGTATCATCATAAAATCTACAAGTTACAAATTAGGTACAAAACTTGTTTAAATACACTGCAAAACAGTTTTATGGGTAACATTTTATTTGAGTAAATTAGATCTAGATCTATTACTTATTATCATGCAAAAACATTATTTGGCAGCCTTTTTTTTAGTCTTACATTACAACCCATTAGTAAATCTGCAGTGTTAATGAAGAAAAGCTCAACAGCAAAGTCAACTTAAAAAGGGACAAAAAAGGAAAACTATAACAAACTATAACAAACTATAACAAACAAGGGTTTCACTGTTTTTTCAAGGGAAATTTAGCAAATATTTTCACAGCCCTTTACAAAACACAAATCTTCTTCAACTGCTGCAAACTAGCAATATCATATATCCTATTGGGACAGACTAACTAAATACCCCTGTGTTTGCACATAAGTTCCCAGTCTATACTTAGCTAGGGAGCTTGAGCAGGTCATTTTAATATGAAAATAGAGGACAATGTGTAGCACCCTGTATGCCTGGGCACTGTAAGGTACCACTACCTACAGAAGCATTTTGTGTTTATTTTCTTTTGTCTTTATTTAGTTGTTTTTTGTTGTTCTGTGTGTCAAGTCTTTAGCTTTGTTACATTGGTTACAGTTTTATGTTTCTGTGAGATAAACAGAGGTTCAGTTACTCACATAAATAATACATTAGCTCTGCATAAAGTTTTCCTGTATCCCCCAGGCAGGTGGCTGCCAGTATCAGGTGAGTACCCAGTAAGAATCACACAAGATGCAGGGAGTGCTGGCTCTCAGCCCCATTACTTACTTTACAAGACAAGCTCCTGCCCTTATTCTGTGTCTTCTTAGCCTCCTGTTCCCTGTCTCCCTGGATCCTTGCTCCGGATCTGCTGTTTGCTCCCAGATCCCTGGTGATCTTGATTTTTTCTCTGTAGTTTAGCTCCAGCCTCACCAGCTCCTGATGCTGCGCCTTTCCCCGGGATACAAACTTCTCCAGTGATGCTGCAGTTCCTTTGACTGCCAGTTGGTTCATGTGTGTCACTGTCACGGTGTCTGTATGTGTTTGTCACTTGTCACACTGAGTCTGTGTGTATGTCACTGTAATGTGTGTCTGCCACACTGAGTCTTTATGTATGTCACTGTAATGTGTGTCTTCCACACTGAGTCTGTATGTATGTCACTGTAATGTGTGTGTTACTGTCACACTGAATCTGTATTTATGTCATTGTAATGTGTGTGTGTCACTGTCACAGTGTGTGTGTATCACTGCCACACTGAGTCTGTATGTATGTCACTGTAATATGTGTGTGTGTCACTGCCACACTGAGTCTGTATGTATGTCACTGTAATATGTGTGTGTATCACTGCCACACTGAGTCTGTATGTATGTCACTGTAATGTGTGTGTTACTGTCACACTGAATCTGTATGTACGACACTGTAATGTGTGTGTTACTGTCACACTGAATCTGTATGTACGACACTGTAATGTGTGTGTGTATCACTGCCACACTGAGTCTTTATGTATCTCACTGTAATGTGTGTCTGCCACACTGAGTCTGTATGTATGTCACTGTAATATGTGTGTTAATGTCACACTGAATCTGTATGTACGACACTGTAATGTGTGTGTTACTGTCACACTGAATCTGTATGTACGACACTGTAATGTGTGTGTGTATCACTGCCACACTGAGTCTTTATGTATCTCACTGTAATGTGTGTCTGCCACACTGAGTCTGTATGTATGTCACTGTAATGTGTGTCTGCCACACTGAGTCTTTATGTATGTCACTGTAATGTGTGTGTTACTGTCACACTGAGTCTTTATGTATGTCACTGTAATGTGTGTCTGCCACACTGAGTCTTTATGTATGTCACTGTAATGTGTGTCTGCCACACTGAGTCTTTATGTATGTCACTGTAATGTGTGTGTTACTGTCACACTGAATCTGTATGTACGACACTGTAATGTGTGTGTGTGTGAATCACTGCCACACTGAGTCTGTATGTATGTCACTGTAATGTGTGTGTGTGTGTCACTGTCACACTGAGTCTATATGTATGTCACTGTAATGTGTGTGTGTGTGTGTGTGTCACTGCCACACTGAGTCTGTATGTATGTCACTGTAATGTGTGTGTGTGTCACTGTCACACTGAGTCTGTATGTACGAAACTGTAATGTGTGTGTGTATCACTGCCACACTGAGTCTGTATGTATGTCACTGTAATGTGTGTATGTGTATGTCACTGTCACACTGAGTCTGTATGTATGTCACTGTAATGTGTGTGTGTGTGTGTCACTGCCACACTGAGTCTTTATGTATGTCACTGTAATGTGTGTGTGTGTCACTGTTACACTGAGTCTGTATGTACGACACTGTAATGTCTGTGTGTGTATCACTGCCACACTGAATCTGTATGTATGTCACTATAATGTGTGTATGTGTATGTCACTGTCACACTGAGTCTGTATGTATGTCACTGTAATGTGTATGTGTGTGCGTCACTGTCACAGTGTCTCTCTCTGTGTGTGTGTATCACTGCCAGACTGAGTCTGTATGTATGTCACTGTAATGTGTGTGTGTTTGTGTCACTGCCACACTGAGTCTGAATGTATTTCACTGTAATGTGTGTGTATGTCACTGTTACACTGAGTCTGTATTTATGTCACTGTAATGTGTGTGTCACTGTCACACTGAGTCTGTATGTATGTCACTGTAATGTGTGTATGTGTGTCACTGTCACACTGAGTCTGAATGTATGTCACTGTAATGTGTGTGTGTGTGTCACTGTTACACCGAGTCTGTATGTATGTCACTGTAATGTGTGTATGTGTGTCACTGTCACACTGAGTCTGAATGTATGTCACTGTAATGTGTGTGTCACTGTCACACTGAGTCTGTATGTATGTCACTGTAATGTGTGTGTGTTTGTGTCACTGCCACACTGAGTCTGAATGTATTTCACTGTAATGTGTGTGTGTATGTCACTGTTACACTGAGTCTGTATTTATGTCACTGTAATGTGTGTGTCACTGTCACACTGAGTCTGTATGTATGTCACTGTAATGTGTGTATGTGTGTCACTGTCACACTGAGTCTGAATGTATGTCACTGTAATGTGTGTGTGTGTCACTGTTACACCGAGTCTGTATGTATGTCACTGTAATGTGTGTATGTGTGTCACTGTCACACTGAGTCTGAATGTATGTCACTGTAATGTGTGTGTCACTGTCACACTGAGTCTGTATGTATGTCACTGTATTGTGTGTATGTGTATGTCACTGTCACACTGAGTCTGTATGTATGTCACTGTAATGTGTGTGTGTGTGTCACGGTCACACTCAGTCTGTATGCATGTCACTGTAATGTGTGTATGTGTATGTCACTGTCACACTGAGTCTGTATGTATGTCAATGTAATGTGTGTGTGTGTGTGTCATTGTCACACTGAGTCTGTATGTACGACACTGTAATGTGTGTGTGTGTGTATCACTGCCACACTGAGTCTGTATGTATGTCACTGTAATGTGTGTATGTGTATGTCACTGTCACACTGAATCTGTATGTATGTCACTGTAATGTGTGTGTGTGTCACTGCCACACTGAGGGCTCGATGATATATTGTTCGCCAGCTCAAACCTTCTTTTTCTCACTGACATTCGCAGGGCTGCCCCGGTGCAATGATCGTAAAAAAGGGGCAGTCCCTGCGAGTTGCGAGATGGCTCCTATTAAAAGTAATGGAGCTCGCTGGATAGGGAAACTTCACTCATTAATGCGAAGTTAGCAGAGAGCAGGGAGAGCACTTTAAAATTAAAATCCTGCAGCCAATATAACTCACATTATGCTGCTTTCTGCTTATAGCATCTTACATTCGCCTATATGTTCGTATGCATTTGTTTTTCTATTGGGGTTATAAGTGTTCGTATTGTTTTGACAAAAGCTCGCCACCTTTTAGTTGGCGAGAAAAAACTGTGATATCTGCAGTGCGAAAATCTTTATAGAATTACACTGGGATTAGTGAGACAGTGTCATATACGCCCATGGAACGCCTATGTTCAGCCCATTTTATGAAAAAACAACAATTACGCTTTGCATTTTGTATTTATAAATTCAAATTTCTGTGTGATTTTTGCACATTTAGTCTACTACAATTACAATTTACGCTGTGAATATTGAATTTGATTTATTCCTGTGTAAATTAGATACTAATTTTACGTTTTTGTTAACATACGATTTTTGGTGAAGAATTTTGTTACGATTTTTGATGCACCATAACAATACAATTTTTCCCTGCTTATTTTTGTGTGAATGATTCAAATATTTGTTTTGTATAATGTTTAAAATACAAATTTTGTTGTGCACATTTCATATGAAAATGCAGTATACGCCCCTTAGCGAGACACCCTGTTTTCAGGGTAAAAAATGGCTTTAGATCATTCCACAAGGGAAATAGAAGGACTGGTGAGCATTCTTTAATAATCTCGCCAGCCCAGAAAGCTTTCAATCATCGAGCCCTGAGTCTGTATGTATGTCACTGTAATGTGTGTGTGTGTGCGTCACTGTCACAGTGTCTGTGTGTGTGTGTGTGAGTCACTGCCAGACTGAGTCTGAATGTATTTCACTGTAATGTGTGTGTGTGTGTGTGTATGTCACTGTTACACTGAGTCTGTATGTATGTCACTGTAATGTGTGTGTCACTGTCACACTGAGTCTGTATGTATGTTACTGTTATGTGTGTGTGTGTCACTGTTACACTGAGTCTGTGTGTATGTCACTGTAATGTGTGTGTGTGTGTATGTCACTGTCACACTGAGTCTGTATGTATGTCACTGTAATGTGTGCGTGTGTCACTGTCACACTGAGTCTGTATGTATGTCACTGTATTGTGTGTATGTGTATGTCACTGTCACACTGAGTCTGTATGTATGTCACTGTAATGTGTGTATGTGTATGCCACTGTCACACTGAGTCTGTATGTATGTCACTGTAATGTGTGTATGTGTATGTCACTGTCACACTGAGTCTGTATGTATGTCACTGTAATGTGTGTGTGTGTCACTGTCACACTGAGTCTGTATGTACGACACTGTAATGTGTGTGTGTGTGTGTATCACTGCCACAGAGTCTGTATGTATGTCACTGTAATGTGTGTGTGTGTCACTGCCACACTGAGTCTGTATGTATGTCACTGTAATGTGTGTGTGTGTGTGTGTGCATCACTGTCACAGTGTCTGTGTGTTTGTGCGTGTATCACTGCCAGGCTGAGTCTGTATGTATTTCACTGTAATGTGTGTGTGTGTGTGTGTGTGTGTATATGTCACTGTTACACTGAGTCTGTATGTATGTCACTGTAATGTGTGTGTCACTGTCACACTGAGTCTGTATGTATGTCACTGTAATGTGTGTATGTGTGTCACTGTCACACTGAGTCTGAATGTATGTCACTGTAATGTGTGTGTGTCACTGTCACACTGAGTCTGTATGTATGTCACTGTATTGTGTGTATGTGTATGTCACTGTCACACTGAGTCTGTATGTATGTCACTGCAATGTGTGTGTGTGTGTCACTGTCACACTGAGTCTGTATGTATGTCACTGTAATGTGTGTGTGTGCGTCACCGTCACAGTGTCTGTGTGTGTGTGTATCACTGCCAGACTGAGTCTGTATGTATGTCACTGTAATGTGTGTGTGTTTGTGTCACTGCCTCACTGAGTCTGAATGTATTTCACTGTAATGTGTGTATGTCACTGTTACACTGAGTCTGTATGTATGTCACTGTAATGTGTGTGTCACTGTCACACTGAGTCTGTATGTATGTCACTGTAATGTGTGTCTGTGTCACTGTTACACTGAGTCTGTATGTATGTCACTGTAATGTGTGTATGTGTATGTCACTGTCACACTGAGTCTGTATGTATGTCACTGTAATGTGTGTGTGTGTCACTGTCACACTGAGTCTGTATGTATGTCACTGTAATGTGTGTATGTGTATGTCACTGTCACACTGAGTCTGTATGTATGTCACTGTAATGTGTGTATGTCACTGTCACACTGAGTTTGTATGTATGTCACTGTAATGTGTGTGTGTGTCACTGTCACACTGAGTCTGTATGTACGACACTGTAATGTGTGTGTGTATCACTGCCACAGAGTCTGTATGTATGTCACTGTAATGTGTGTGTGTGTGTCACTACCACAATGAGTCTGTATGTATGTCACTGTAATGTGTGTGTGTGTGCGTCACTGTCACAGTGTCTGTGTGTGTGTGTATCACTGCAAGGCTGAGTCTGTTTGTATGTCACTGTAATGTGTGTGTGTTTGTGTCACTGCCACACTGAGTCTGAATGTATTTCACTGTAATGTGTGTGTGTGTGTATATCACTGTTACACTGAGTCTGTATATATGTCACTTTAATGTGTGTGTCAATGTCACACTGAGTCTGTATGTATGTCACTGTGATGTGTGTATGTGTGTCACTGTCACACTGAGTCTGAATGTATGTCACTGTAGTGTGTGTGTGTCACTGTCACACTGAGTCTGTATGTATGTCACTGTATTGTGTGTATGTGTATGTCACTGTCACACTGAGTCTGTTTGTATGTCACTGTAATGTGTGTGTGTGTCACTGTCATACTGAGTCTGTATGTATGTCACTGTAATGTGCAAGGCTGCCATCAGGGGTTGACAGGGGTGACTCCTGTCAGGGGCCCAATGGGCCAGGGGGGCCCCATGAGGCCAGAACAACTTATTTTAAAAAAAAATTACAGTGGGAAATGTTATTACAAGGAGTAAAGCATTAGCATTTGAGAGGATTTCTGAGTGTGCACTAAAACACTATGCACAGTGTGAGACAGACTTGACACTTAACTTTGTACAATGTGTGCCTGAGTCAGACGGAAGATCACTTTCATTTGCAGAGGAGGTAGGACTTACTTAGTAAATGTTTTTTATTTCTTTGTGCAATTTTGGATTGAAACTTCAGTATGGTAGTAGTGGTATGGTGGGGCCAGAGGTCTATAAAACCACCTTTTTTTTTTTAGAAATATGCAGCAGTGTATTTATGATTATTTGACAATGCTGTAGAAATTCTATATTGAAGCCATGCAGAAATGTTTCCTCCTCAATACACAAATGGTAGATGCCCTTTTGGCAGATATGAGTTTTTTTTTTATTAATATATACATGTATATATATATATATATATATATATATATATATATATATATATATATATATATATATATATATAGTAATTACATTCCAGTTTACTGCCCCTTTATGCAAGGACTTTCCAAATGCAAGGAGGCTTTTTTTTTTACATCTGCATAAAATGTTATACTCTCAGATTAAGATTGCTCAGTGTTTGAAATGAGACAGGTTAACTTAACACTGTTCAGTTTACACTACAGCTAACTTAATTTTGAAATACATACAAAAAAGCCTAAATCCTGCATTTAACCAGATCGAATAGTATGAGACTGAGTACCACAGCTTATGGTTCCACCAAGACCATATAGAGTACAGCATTTTCAAAATCCATAAGTACAGATGACAGATGGAAACATTTGTACACCATATTTGAAGTGGTGCTCTTGGTTGGGAAAAATGGGGGGGGGACAAACTTATGTCAACCTTTCAAAAGTACTTTTCTTCATCTAGCCATCTACCCAGATCACCAATGTACAATTTTGAATTCACAGAATTATTTTTGTTTGCACATTTACAAATATGATTCTTTAACAAGTGATCTCTTAATTTCTGCAATTTTTTTTATCATGCATGTCACACACTGTTGATTTAGGGGATGCAATGTGCAGAAATTTTACCTCCTGTGAGTGTTTATGTGGGTGTCTGTGTTTATGTATTTGTGCTTTTGTTTGTGTCTCTATGAGTGTGTATGTATTTTTTTTTTCTGTGGGTCTCTCTGTGAGGGTGGGTGTGTATGTCTGTGCATTTTCTGTGGATGTCTGTGAGGGTGTGTGCATATGTCTTTGTGCTTTTTCTATGGGTGTCTCTGTGAGAGTGTGTGTATGTATGTCTGTGTGACATACAGATTGAGCTCGCATTCTATTGGCTGTTCCGATCAGCCAATAGAATGCAAGCTCAATCTGATTGGCTGATTGGATCAGCCAATCGTATTGAACTTCAATCTGATTGGCTGATTCAATCAGCCAATCAGATTTTTCCTACCTTAATTCTGATTGGCTGATAGAATCCTATCAGCCAATCGGAATTCGAGGGACGCCATCTTGGATGACGTCACTTAAAGGAACTGTCATTCGTCGGGAAGTCGTCGGTGGAAGAAGATGGCTCCGCGTCGGCTCATCTGAAGATGGCTCCGCTCCTCTCCGGATGGATGAAGATAGAAGACGCCGCCTGGATGAAGACTTCAATCGGATGGAAGACCTCTTCAGCGCCCCTTGGATGATGACTTCAATCGGATGGAAGACTTCTTCAGCGCCCCTTGGATGATGACTTTGGCCGCTGTGGATGTCCTCTTCTGTTCCATCGGTGGTCGGCTGGCTGAAGATGGCTAAAGGTAGGATGATCTTCAGGGGGGTAGTGTTAGGTTTATTTATGGGGGTTTGGGTTAGAGTAGGGGTGTGTGGATGGTGGGTTTTAATGTTGGGGGGATTGTATTTTTTCTTTACAGGCAAAAGAGCTGAATACTTTGGGGCATGCCCCGCAAAAGGCCCTTTTAAGGGCTGGTAAGGTAATTGAGCTGTTAACTTTCATAATTTAGAATAGGGTAGGGCACTTTTTTTATTTTGGGGGGTTTTGTTATTTTATTAGGGGGCTTAGATTAGGTGTAAGTAGCTTAAAATTGTTGTAATATTTTTAAAATGTTTGTAACTTTTTTTTTGTAACTTAGTTTGTTTTTTTTGTACTTTAGTTAGTTTATTTCATTGTATTTAATTGTAGTTATTTGTAGCTAATTTATTTAATTAATTTAATGATAGTGTAGTGTTAGGTTTAATTGTAACTTAGGTTAGGATTTATTTTACAGGTAATTTTGTATTTCTTTTAGCTAGGTAGTTATTAAATAGTTAATAACTATTTAATAACTATTCTAACTAGCTAAAATAAATACAAAGTTACCTGTAAAGTAAATATAAATCCTAAAATAGCTACAATGTAATTATTAATTACATTGTAGCTATCTTAGGGTTTATTTTACAGGTAAATATTTAGTTTTAAATAGGAATAATTTAGTTAATGATAGTGTAGTGTTAGGTGTAATTGTAACTTAGGTTAGGATTTATTTTACAGGTAAATTTGTCTTTATTTTAACTAGGTAGCTATTAAATAGTTAATAACTATTTAATAGCTATTGTACCTATTTAAAATAAATTGAAATTTGCCTGTAAAATAAACATAAATCCTAAGATAGCTACAATATAATTATTATTTTTATTGTAGCTATATTAGTGTTTATTTTAAAGGTAAGCATTTAGTTTTAAATAGGATTAATTTAGTTAATAAGAGTTATAATATTTAGATGTATTTAAATAATATTTAAGTTAGGGGGGTGTTAGAGTTAGGGTTATACTTAGGTTTAGGGGTTAATAATTTTATTATAGTGGCGGCGGTGTAGGGGGGGCAGGATAGGGGTTAATAAATTTAATATAGGTGGCGACGGTGTAGGCGGGGCAGGATAGGGGTTAATAAATTTATTATAGGTGGCGACGGTGTAGGGGGGCAGGATAGGGGTTAATAAATGCATTATAGGTGGCAACGGTGTAGGGGGGCAGGATAGGGGTTAATAAGTTTAATATAGGTGGCGGCATTATAGGGGGGGCAGGATAGGGGTTACTAGGTATAATGTAGGTGGCAGTGGGCCCTGGGAGCGGCGGTTTAGGGGTTAATACATTTATTATAGTTGCGGCGGGGTCCGGGAGCGGCAGTTTAGGGGTTAACATATTTATTATAGTGGCGGCGGGGTCCAGGAGCAGCAGTTTAGGGGTTAATCAGTTTAATAGAGTGGCGGTGGGCTTCGGGAGTGGCAGTTTTGG
The DNA here is from genome assembly GCF_027579735.1 of Bombina bombina. Classification (NCBI taxonomy): domain Eukaryota; kingdom Metazoa; phylum Chordata; class Amphibia; order Anura; family Bombinatoridae; genus Bombina; species Bombina bombina. Next base: position 1,084,805,987 of record NC_069504.1, read on the forward strand.
GGGTAATACATTTATTTAGTTGCGGCGGTGTAGGGGGGGACATATTAGGGGTGTTTAGACTCGGGGTACATGTTAGGGTGTTAGGTGCAGACATCTACCATAGGAATCAATGGGATGTCGGGCAGCAGCGAACATGAACTTTCGCTATGGTCAGACTCCCATTGATTCCTATGGGATCCGCCGCCTCCAGGGCGGCGGATTGAAAACCAGGTACGCTGGGCCGGAAAAGAGTCGAGCGTACCTGCTAGTCATTTGATAACTAGTAAAAGTAGTCAGATTGTGCCGAACTTGCGTTCGGAACATCTGGAGTGACGTAAGAATCGATCTGTGTCGGACTGGATCCGGCGGATCGAAGCTTACGTCACTATATTCTACTTTTGCCGGTGTGTAGGGCTTGATAACTAAGGTGAATCAGCCTCGCCACAAATACGCTGCATTATTCCAGCGTATTTGCGGTTGACGACTTGATAACTAGGGGCCTGTGTGTGTATGTCTTTGTTTTCTGTGGATGTCTCAGTGAGGGTGTGTGTATGTATGTCTTTCTGTGTTTTATGTGGTTGTCTCTCTGTGCGTGTATGTCTTTGTGTGTTTTCTGTGGGTGTGAGTGTGTGTGTGTGTGTATGTCTTTGTGTGTTATCTGAGGCTGTCTCTGTCAGTGTTTCCTTGGGTGTATGTGAAAGTTTGTGTTTAAATTTGTATGTGTGTCCATTGTTACTTTTTAGGACATTTTGACCTTACTACTGATTAGTCACATCTTTCTACAGACTTTGAGACTAATGAGACCTTTCCGGAAGTCACCAATTCAGGGCCCATCCTTTCAGCCACTGCAGGCTGTTGTCATCATATAGTTGTCATCTTCCTTGACAAAAAGATTATCAGAACTACATATTTTGTTTGTAAAGCTCCTTTTTTCACAAAACTGTAGTCTACCTCATTACTTGTCAGGTCAATGTAAACAAGTGCTGAGTGTCTGTGTCTGAGTGTGTTTGTGTGTTTCTTTGCGTGTCTGCTAGAGTGTCTATATGTGAATCCTTATGTGTGAGTGTGTGTTTCAGTTTATGAGTGTGCCTGTGTGTTTGTGTGTTACTACCTTTACAACATTTCCAAGTTTTAGTCATTTGTTTAAAAATTACACATGTCAAAGGGGGGGGGGGGGGGGGGTTGGGGGCTGATCAATTGTTAAGTCAGGAGCCCCAAAATTTCTAGTGGCGGCCCTGGTAATGTGTGTTTGTGTGTATGTGTTTCACACTGAGTCTGTATGTATGTCACTGTAATGTGTGTGTGTGTGTCACTGTCACCCTCAGTCTGTATGTATGTCACTGTAATGTGTGTGTGTCACTGTCACACTGAGTCTCTATGTATGTTTTTCTCTATGTATGTCACTGTAATGTGTGTGTGTGTGTGTCACTGCCACACTGAGTCTCTATGTATGTCACTATAATGTCTGTGTGTGTGTCACTGTCACACTGAGTCTGTATGTATGTCACTGTAATGTGTGTGTGTGTGTGTGTGTGTCACCGTCACACTGAGTCTGTATGTATGTCACTGTAATGTGTATGTGTGTCACTGTCACACTGAGTCTGTATGTACGACACTGTAATGTGTGTGTGTCACTACCACACTAAGGCTATATGTATGTCACTGCAATGTGTGTGTATGTCACTGTCACAATGAGTCTATTTGTATGTCACTGTAATGTATGTGTGTGTGTATGTCACTGTAATGTATATGTCACTTCCACACTGAGTCTGTATGTATATCACTGTAACAGTGTGTGCATGTGTGTCAATGTCACTGTGTATGTAAGTGTCTGTATAAGTGTCAAATTGTGTGTGTGTCACTGTCTCAGTGTATGTAAGTATGTGTTTATCACTGTCAAAGTGTTTGTGTGTGTGTTATTGTTACAGTGTGTGTGTGTGTATATGTGTATCTGTCACAGTGGGTGTGTTTGTCACATAGTGGATTTTTTACTGTGTGCACTTCACTGTCACAATGTGTGTGTATATGTAACATGCTATGTGTGTTTTCCTGTGTCTCACTGTGACAGTGGGCGAGTAACATTACACGTGTCAAAGGCACAGTGTGTTTCTCCAACATTGGTGTGTCCGGTCCACAGCGTCATCCTTACTTGTGGGATATTCTCTTCCCCAACAGGAAATGGCAAAGAGTCCCAGCAAAGCTGGTCACATGATCCCTCCTAGGCTCCGCCCACGGATCTTTTCCAGATAAGCCCCGCCAAAAAGTTAACCCCCGCCACCCAAAAAAGATAATAAAAAAAGAGGATATGAAACTGAAATGAAACTTGTACTACTGCCTCTTCCTTTTCTTTGGTACACCTTGAAATTTGACTGCGATAACTTTGCATACATCAATAAACAGTAAGAAACAAAAATGCACAATTTAAAACAAATAGCCCCATATAGCTAAATACAGGAGCAGTTCCGGCACATATGAGTTAGAGATATCTGTGGTATAGTGTATGAATCTTCCCACACCATGAGCAAGTTTTACCTGTATGTGGTGAGTACAGACTTGTTAACCAGCACAACGAGGAACGAGCAGACTCCATAGAGCACTGCTGAGAGGATCCGTGCTTTCCGGGAGGGCTGTGTGCCAGAAGACATGTTCCCTGTGCAGGTGCATAAGCACAACTGTCATTCACCTGTTGCTAACTAAGCAGTCATAGCTCACACTGGAAGTCGCCTAGCCCCACCTTAATGCACAGGTGACTGCAGAGAGGGAGGGCATTGCTTGTAGGAAGTGGCTTGGCACCGATCTGCTTCCACTATCTATGATCTCACATAGAAAATGTTCCGTACTCCTCTAAGCAATGGATACGAAACAAACAAGTTTAGCAGGATTATAGAGCGAAGTGTACCGTTTAGCCATTATCAAAAACAATTTAATATTATTAATAAGGAGTTGTTTTTATGGTGCGCGATCTAGACATCAGAAATAGTGGCGGGGCTTAACTTTTCGCGCGCACACTTTTTGCATTAGTGGCGGGGCTTATCTGGAAAAGATCCCCGCCCACCCCAGTCATTCTCTTTGCCGTTGCACAGGCAACATCTCCACGGAGATGGTTAAGAGTTTTTTGGTGTTTAAATGTAGTTTTTATTCTTCTATCAAGTGTTTGTTATTTTAAAATAGTGCTGGTATGTACTATTTACTCTGAAACAGAAAAGGATGAAGATTTCTGTTTGTAAGAGGAAGATGATTTTAGCACAGTAACTAAAATCGATTGCTGTTTCCACACAGGACTGTTGAGATGAAGTAACTTTAGTTGGGGGAAACAGTTAGCAGACTTTTCTGCTTAAGGTATGACTAGCCATATTTCTAACAAGACCATGTAATGCTGGAAGGCTGTCATTTCCCCTCATGGGGACCGGTAAGCCATTTTCTTAGTCAAACATAAAAGAATAAAGGGCTTAAAAAAGGGCTTAAAAACTGGTAGACATTTTTATGGGCTAAAACGATTGCTTTATTGGGGCATATTATGCAGATTCTAGCTAATAATTGGCATTATAATCTTGGGGAACATTTAAAAAACGGCAGGCACTGTGTTGGACACCTTTTTTAGTCTGGGGGCCTTTCTAGTTATAGACTGAGCCTCATTTTCGCACCATTACTGCGCAGTTGTTTTTGGAGAGCAAGGCATGCAGATGCATGTGTGAGGAGCTAAGAATCACTAAAAAAGCTTCTAGAAGGCGTCATTTGGTATCGTATTCCCCTCTGGACTTGGTTGGGTCTCAGCAAAGCATATAGCTGGGACTGTATAGGGGTCAAATTTAAAAACAGCTCCGGTTCCGTTATTTTAAGGGTTAAAGCTCTGAAATTTGGTGTGCAATACTTTTAATGCTTTAAGACACTGTGGTGAAATTTTGGTAATTTTTGAACAATTCCTTCATACTTTTTCACATATTCAGTAATAAAGTGTTGTCAGTTTGAAATTTAAAGAGACAGTAACGGTTTTATTTTAAAACGTTTTTTGTGCTTTGTTGACAAGTTTAAGCCTGTTTAACATGTCTGTACCATCAGATAAGCTATGTTCTATATGTATGAAAGCCAATGTGTCTCCCCATGTAAATTTATGTGATAATTGTGCCATAGTGTCCAAACAAAGTAAGGACAGTAATGCCACAGATAATGATATTGCCCAAGATGATTCCTCAAATGAGGGGAGTAAACATGATACTACATCATCCCCTACTGTGTCTACACCAGTTTTGCCCACACAGGAGGCCCCTAGTACATCTAGTGCGCCAATACTTATTACCATGCAACAATTAACGGCTGTAATGGATAACTCCATAGCAAATCTTTTATCCAAAATGCCTACTTATCAGAGAAAGCGCGATTGCTCTGTTTTAAACACTGAAGAGCAAGAGGGCGCTGATGATAACTGTTCTGACATACCCTCACACCAATCTCAAGGGGCCATGAGGGAGGTTTTGTCTGATGGAGAAATCTCAGATTCAGGAAAAATTTCTCATCAAGCTGAACCTGATGTTGTGACATTTAAATTTAAATTAGAACATCTCCGCGCACTTCTTAAGGAGGTGTTATCTACTCTGGATGATTGTGACAATTTGGTCATTCCAGAGAAATTATGTAAGATGGACAAGTTCCTAGAGGTTCCGGTGCCCCCCGACGCTTTTCCTATACCCAAGCGGGTGGCGGACATAGTAAATAAAGAGTGGGAAAAGCCCGGCATACCTTTTGTTCCCCCCCCTATATTTAAGAAATTATTTCCTATAGTCGACCCCAGAAAGGACTTATGGCAGACAGTCCCCAAGGTCGAGGGGGCGGTTTCTACTCTAAACAAACGCACTACTATTCCTATCGAAGATAGTTGTGCTTTCAAAGATCCTATGGATAAAAAATTAGAGGGTTTGTGTACAGCAAGGTTACCTTCTACAACCAATTTCATGCATTGTTCCTGTCACTACGGCAGCGTGTTTCTGGTTCGAGGAACTAGAAAAGTCGCTCAGTAAAGAATCTTCGTATGAGGAGGTTATGGACAGAGTTCAAGCACTTAAATTGGCTAACTCTTTTGTTTTAGATGCCGCTTTGCAATTAGCTAGATTAGCGGCGAAAAATTCAGGGTTTGCTATCGTGGCGCGCAGAGCGCTTTGGCTAAAGTCTTGGTCAGCGGATGTGTCTTCCAAGACAAAATTGCTTAACATTCCTTTCAAAGGTAAAACATTATTTGGACCAGATTTGAAAGAGATTATTTCAGACATCACTGGGGGAAAGGGCCACGCCCTCCCACAGGATAGGTCTTTTAAGGCTAAAAATAAGCCTAATTTTTGTCCCTTTCGCAGAAACGGACCAGCCTCTAATTCTGCATCCTCTAAGCAAGAGGGTAATACTTCACAACCCAAACCAGCCTGGAAACCAATGCAAGGCTGGAACAAGGGTAAGCAGGCCAAGAAGCCTACCACTGCTACCAAAACAGCATGAAGGGATAGCCCCCGATCCGGGACCGGATCTAGTGGGGGGCAGACTCTCTCTCTTTGCTCAGGCTTGGGCAAGAGATGTTCAGGATCCTTGGGCGCTAGAAATAGTTTCTCAAGGTTATCTCCTGGAATTCAAGGAACTACCCCCAAGGGGAAGGTTCCACAGGTCTCACTTATCTTCAAACCAAATAAAGAGACAGGCATTCTTACATTGTGTAGAAGACCTGTTAAAGATGGGAGTGATACATCCAGTTCCAATAAGAGAACAAGGAATGGGATTTTATTCCAATCTGTTCATAGTTCCCAAAAAAGAGGGAACATTCAGACCAATTTTGGATCTGAAGATCCTAAACAAATTTCTCAGGGTACCATCGTTCAAAATGGAAACTATTCGAACGATCCTACCCACCATCCAGGAAAGTCAATTTATGACTACCGTGGATTTAAAGGATGCGTACCTACATATTCCTATCCACAAGGAACATCATCAGTTCCTAAGGTTCGCTTTTCTGGACAAGCATTACCAGTTTGTGGCACTTCCATTCGGATTAGCCACTGCTCCAAGGATTTTCACAAAGGTACTAGGGTCCCTTCTAGCGGTTCTAAGACCAAGGGGTATTGCAGTAGTACCTTACTTGGACGACATCCTAATTCAAGCGTCGTCCCTGTCAAAAGCAAAGGCTCATACGGACATCGTCCTAGCTTTTCTCAGATCTCACGGATGGAAGGTGAACAAAGAAAAAAGTTATCTGTCCCCGTCAACAAGAGTTCCCTTCTTGGGAACAATAATAGATTCCTTAGAAATGAGGATTTTTCTGACAGAGGTCAGAAAATCAAAACTTCTAAGCTCTTGTCAAGTACTTCATTCTGTTCCTCGTCCTTCCATAGCGCAGTGCATGGAAGTAATAGGATTGATGGTTGCAACAATGGACATAGTTCCTTTTGCACGAATTCATCTAAGACCATTACAACTGTGCATGCTCAGACAGTGGAATGGGGATTATACAGACTTGTCTCCGATGATTCAAGTAGACCAAAAGACCAGAGATTCACTCCGTTGGTGGCTGACCCTGGACAATCTGTCACAGGGAATGAGCTTCCGCAGACCAGAGTGGGTCATTGTCACGACCGACGCCAGTCTAGTGGGCTGGGGCGCGGTCTGGGAATCCCTGAAAGCTCAGGGTCTATGGTCTCGGGAAGAGTCTCTTCTCCCGATAAACATTCTGGAACTGAGAGCGATATTCAATGCTCTCAGAGCTTGGCCTCAACTAGCAAAGGCCAAATTCATAAGGTTTCAATCAGACAACATGACGACCGTTGCATATATCAATCATCAGGGGGGAACAAGGAGTTCCCTGGCGATGAAAGAAGTGACCAAGATAATTCAATGGGCGGAGGATCACTCCTGCCACTTGTCTGCGATCCACATCCCAGGAGTGGAAAATTGGGAAGCGGATTTTCTGAGTCGTCAGACATTCCATCCGGGGGAGTGGGAACTCCATCCGGAAATCTTTGCCCAAATAACTCAATTATGGGGCATTCCAGACATGGATCTGATGGCGTCTCGTCAGAACTTCAAGGTTCCTTGCTACGGGTCCAGATCCAGGGATCCCAAGGCGACTCTAGTAGATGCACTAGTAGCACCTTGGACCTTCAACCTAGCTTATGTATTCCCACCGTTTCCTCTCATTCCCAGGCTGGTAGCCAGGATCAATCAGGAGAGGGCCTCGGTGATCTTGATAGCTCCTGCGTGACCACGCAGGACTTGGTATGCAGACCTGGTGAATATGTCATCGGCTCCACCATGGAAGCTACCTTTGAGACAGGACCTTCTTGTTCAGGGTCCATTCGAACATCCGAATCTGGTTTCCCTCCAACTGACGGCTTGGAGATTGAACGCTTGATTTTATCAAAGCGTGGGTTTTCAGATTCTGTAATAGATACTCTGATTCAGGCTAGAAAGCCTGTAACTAGAAAAATTTACCATAAAATATGGAAAAAATATATCTGTTGGTGTGAATCCAAAGGATTCCCATGGAACAAGATAAAAATTCCTAAGATTCTATCCTTTCTACAAGAAGGTTTGGAGAAAGGATTATCTGCAAGTTCTCTAAAGGGACAGATCTCTGCTTTATCTGTTTTACTTCACAAAAGACTGGCAGCCGTGCCAGATGTTCAAGCATTTGTTCAGGCTCTGGTTAGGATCAAGCCTGTTAACAGACCTTTGACTCCTCCCTGGAGTCTAAATCTAGTTCTTTCAGTTCTTCAAGGGGTTCCGTTTGAACCTTTACATTCCATAGATATTAAGTTACTATCTTGGAAAGTTTTGTTTTTAGTTGCAATTTCTTCTGCTAGAAGAGTTTCAGAGTTATCTGCTCTGCAGTGTTCTCCGCCCTATCTGGTGTTCCATGCAGATAAGGTGGTTTTGCGTACTAAGCCTGGTTTTCTTCCGAAAGTTGTTTCTAACAAAAATATTAACCAGGAGATAGTTGTACCTTCTTTGTGTCCGAATCCAGTTTCAAAGAAGGAACGTTTGTTACACAATTTGGACGTAGTCCGTGCTCTAAAATTCTATTTAGAGGCTACTAAAGATTTCAGACAAACATCTTCCTTGTTTGTTGTTTATTCTGGTAAAAGGAGAGGTCAAAAAGCGACTTCTACCTCTCTTTCCTTTTGGCTTAAAAGCATTATCCGATTGGCTTATGAGACTGCCGGACGGCAGCCTCCTGAAAGAATCACAGCTCACTCCACTAGGGCTGTGGCTTCCACATGGGCCTTCAAGAACGAGGCTTCTGTTGACCAGATATGTAAGGCAGCGACTTGGTCTTCACTGCACACTTTTGCCAAATTTTACAAATTTGATACTTTTGCTTCTTCGGAGGCTATTTTTGGGAGAAAGGTTTTGCAAGCTGTGGTTCCTTCCGTTTAGGTGACCTGATTTGCTCCCTCCCTTCATCCGTGTCCTAAAGCTTTGGTATTGGTTCCCACAAGTAAGGATGACGCCGTGGACCGGACACACCAATGTTGGAGAAAACAGAATTTATGCTTACCTGATAAATTACTTTCTCCAACGGTGTGTCCGGTCCACGGCCCGCCCTGGTTTTTTAATCAGGTCTGATGAATTATTTTCTCTAACTACAGTCACCACGGTATCATATGGTTTCTCCTGTATATATTTCCTCCTGTCCGTCGGTCAAATGACTGGGGTGGGCGGAGCCTAGGAGGGATCATGTGACCAGCTTTGCTGGGACTCTGCCATTTCCTGTTGGGGAAGAGAATATCCCACAAGTAAGGATGACGCCGTGGACCGGACACACCGTTGGAGAAAGTAATTTATCAGGTAAGCATAAATTCTGTTTTTACTGTGTCTGTATCACTGTCACAGTGTTTGTGGGTCACTATCAAAGCATGTGTGTGTTTGTGTGTGTAAAATTATGTGTCACATTAAGTGTTTTATTTTGTGCATCTAACTGTCATAGTTTATGTGTAAGACAATGTGTGTTACAGTCTGAATGTGTTTTACTGTGTCTTACTGTCACAGTGTATGTGTAACATGATGCATGTAACAGGGAGAATGTTTTACTGTGTGCGTGTGTGTGTCTTACTGTCACAGGTGTGTGTGTGTGTGTGTAACATGATGTATGTAACAGGGAGAATGTTTTACTGTGTGTGTGTGTCTCACTTTCAAAGGTGTGTGTGTGTAACATGATGAATGTAACAGGGAGAATGTTTTACTCTGTGTGTGTGTGTATGTCTCACTGTCATAGGTGTGTGTGTGTGTGTGTGTGTGTAACATGATGCATATAACAGGGAGAATGTTATACTGTGTGTGTGTCTGACTGTCAGAGGTGTGTGTGTGTAACATGATGTATGTAACAGGGAGAATGTTTTACTGTGTGTGTGTCTCACTATCACAGGTGTGTTTGTGTGTAACATGATGTTTGTAACATGGAAAATGTTTTACTGTGTGTGTGTGTGCGTCTCACTGTCACAGTTATGTGTGTGTGAAACATGATGTGCATTACAAAAAGTATTTTACTGTGTGTTACTATCATAATGTGTGTATGTGTTACTGTTACAGTGTATATGAATGTGTGTGACATACTGTGTGTCACAGGGAGAGTTTGTTTTACTGTATGTGTCACTGCCATAGTGTGTGATTTGTGTGTAACATTATGTGTGTCTCAGAAGAATATGTTTACTTTTTGTGTGTGTAAGATATCCTATAACAATGTAAAATGATGCGTGTATGTCACAGTGACATTGTGCATATACAGTACGTGTAATTGGAAATGTTTGTCACACACTGATAGTGTGTTACCATGTGTTTGTGTAAAATGTGTAATCAGCAGTGAGATTGTTAAACTTTGTACGTTTCTTCAGCACTTTGCTTGCCTTTGATGCGAACTTGTCTCAAAGACAAAGTGTGTGCTACTTGGCTGCCCCACGAAGATTACCATATATACCCATTCTAATAGTTTTACAAATATCTTATAAACCAGAGGTTTTCACCATCTTTTAGTTTGTGACATTTTTTTTTAATATCCCTGACTGACCAAGGCCTCAATCAGTGTAGGGAAAAATTAGGTAGGACCTTGCTTGGTAAAAAGCACATCTTTATTCATCAAAAAGTTACAAATTCCACAGAGGAACCAACAAAACTGCAGGAGAACGTAGCACCAATGGCTTACGCGTTTCGTCTGTGAGCCGTAATCATAGCCTAAGGTGCTACACCTGCCTCTGACTTAAAACAGGTAATCTTGAATACTATTCGTTAAAACAATGCATACGTCACTCCTGAAGAATGCATTCTTTAGGAGTGACGTATGCATTGTTTTAACCTCCTACATATACTTAGTACCAGATTCTATTTACAAAGGTATGCTAGATTGAAGGATAAGTGATACCTTACACCATATGTAATAGCTAGCACATACAGAGGAGACTACCAATGTTGCAAACTATGCATTGTGTCATATTTTGTGGAACATGAATGTGAGAGATATGTAAAACAGAACAATATGAGATCTAGTGTATAAGCAGTAGAGGGAGAGACCCCCAAATCCATAAATCATTATAATGGAGATACTGGTCTCCTATGGGCCATGGATCTAATAGAAGATCAGACAAATTATATTACACTACATCTTTCAAAGGGCTTTGTAACGGGATATAGTGCCCAATATAAACAGATTTGTGGCATCATCAGGAAACACTTTCCCCTACTGGCGGCTGATGATGGCCTCTCTGATATAGTGGAAAAGGGCATTAGGTGCTCTTACAAAAAGTGTAGAACTTTGGGCTCTATTATTTCACCTACACAGCTCAAATCGGTTACCCAACCAACTAATTCCTGGCTCACACACACCGTAATGTTTAAGTGTGGACACAGAAGGTGCAAGCCTTGCGAGTATGTCCGTGTGACAAAAAAGTTTTCATCTACCACTACTGGGGAATCTTTTGACTTATTATCTTGCTTCAATTGTACCATGACACATGTAGTGTACTTGATAGACTGCATCCAATGTGGGGTGCAATACGTGGACTCACCACCAGGGAAATAAACTCTAGCATTTCGCCACCAGACCTGATAGCAAATTAGTTACATTCAGATGGTGTGCTATAGAAAGAGTAAGACTGCCTAGTAGGGGTGGCGATTTAGAACAGATTTTGGCCAAGCGTGAGATATTTTGGATATTTAAACTTTGTACCCGCATACCATCAGGCCTTCAAGGTATGACATGATTAACTTTTGGGAGTAAGAAGGGACCATTTCAGTTCTATCAGTAATGTAATATAATTTGTCTCATCATCTATTAGATCCATGGCCCTTAAGAGACCAGTATCTATATTATAATACTATAGTGCTTATACACTATATCTCATATTGTTCTGTTTTGCATATCTCTCACATGTGTGCACATTCATGTTCCACAAAATATGACACGATGCATAGTTTGCAACATTGGTAGTCTCCTCTGCATGTGCTAGCTATCAAATATGGTGTAAGGTATCACTTATCCTTCAATCTAGCATACCTTTGTAAATAGAATCTGATACTAAGAATATGTAGGAGGTAACAAGATGGTGTATCACATTTATCTGTTCCCTTGTGTCAATGTATTAATTTAACAATGTATAATACGTTTTGTGTACCTTGTAAGTATTGATGTAATATAATGCAGGCAGCTAATTTAAGGATTGTTGTGATAGCCCGGTGAGAGGGCGTTCATCAGGAGTGACATATGTATTGTTTTAATGAATAGTATTCAAAATGACCTGTTTTAAGCCAGAGGCAGGTGTAGCACCTTAGGCTATGATTACGGCTCACAGCCGAAATGCGTAGGCCATTGCTGCTACGTTCTCCTCCAGTTTTGTTGGTTCCTCCGTGGAATGTTTAACTTTTTGATGAATAAAGATGTGTTTTTTACCAAGCAAGGTCCTACGTCTTTTTTCCTGATTTGGATTACCAACTTTCTTGGGACCGGCTAGGAGTTGCTATCTGCTTGCCCTGTTAGCCTGTACCAGTGGTCACAGAATACTCAGAGGTGACGTCACTAAAGAGTGAGGCTGAAGGATTAACGCAGAGCCGGGTCCATTACTGGACCAGTGGGAGCAAGAGGCACTGGAGGGATCTTCACCTGTCCAAGGGGACAGAGTTCCAGCTCACTGCAGAGACTAATCAGGTATCAAATTCAACTGAAAACAGGGTTTGGTGTATCTAAGGTCAGTAGTATTTGGGTCACCGAGGTTATTTGACTACATTGTGACTGAAAGGGTTTTAGTGGCTAACAGGTTGTATTTACTATTGAGCCATTGGGCCACATGAACACTAAGTGCTAACTTTCTGAGCTCTCGCTCTTCCCTTGCATATCTGACTCTCAATCAGTGTAACACAATAAGATAATTGCTAAATTAGTATAAAACAGATCGGGGTGGATGGTTTCATGTTCCATATACACGTTCTCAAAATATGTCTTCCAGCCAGGGGCGGACTGACAAGTCGGGCACATCGGCCCTGGCCCGAGGGCCCGGCTTCTTAAAGGGGCCCCACACCACTATGCATAAGCTGCATTTATTTTCTATTTCAATTTTTTATTTTTTTATTTTAAAAATTTGCCTATATTATAATGAAACAAATGCACATGTCTAGTAAAGAGAGGGCTTTTTGTATCCGAAATAGCTAGTTTTGCTCATCGAAGTCCCCCAGTCTTAATTAGAATTTCAATTAAGTACTATTATTATTATTCTTTATTTATAGGGGTCAATTTATCAAGCTCTGTACGGAGCTTGATGCTCTTTATTTATAGAGGTCAATTTATCAAGCTCTGTATGGAGCTTGATGCCCCGTGTTTCCGGTGAGCTTTAAGGCTTGCCGGAAACAGTAGTTATGAAGCAGCGGTCTAAAAACCCCTGCTCAATAACCTGTCCACCTGCTCTGAGGCAGGGGACATAAATCAACCCGATCAAATACGATCAGGTTGATTGACACCTGATGTGCAGCGGACATGATACGCTACATTGTATCATGTCCACTCGTACATTAATAAATTGACCCCATAAAGCTCCAATAGATTCCGCAGCGCTGTCCATGGGTAACAAAGATTAAAGTACAGTACAATATGAGACACCAGACAAAATTTAACAAACAAATACAGGGAGAATTGGGGGCCCTGTTCCTGTGAGAACTTACAATCTAAATGGGTAGGAGGGTGAGAAACAGGAGGTGGGAACTGCAAAGGTGGGAATGATGTTAGTGTTGAGTTAGATGCGGGCAACTACTAGGCAAGTGGAATTCATTAATTTTAAGGTGCTATACACATAAATGATGATGATGATAATAATAATAATAATAAACAACTATTAGACTCTGTTTACAAAAATAGATAACATGACCAGATCTGCTCTTTCTGCAGGGCCAGCCCTTTAAAAAAGGCATCCCCTTGAGAACAATAGATAATGGTTTAATAAGTAAAATCAGCTATTTCAAATACATTACATGAAGGAACAATGTCTCAAATATTAATAATCTGCAGTAAGTATAACAATCATTTGGGGGAAAAAAATACTGTAGAGTGTCCCTTTAAAGACAAATACTCACAGGGTCAGTAGTGCTCATACTAATCCGAGGGTGCAATTTTTGCACTACAATCTCCCTATAACCTTTTTACCTTTAACAAACTCAGCACAAGAGTGTAAAAAGGTAGATACTAGGGCTTTAAAGGGACCTAGTGGCTACATGTGACAGTGCTGCAGCAGGCAACACATTTCCTTTTGTCTCCTGAATTCTCAAAGAGGCTCAATAGGGCCCTGTAAAGGGACTTAGAAATCAAAATAAAAGTTTCATGACTCAGATAAATTGTACAAATAAAGTTTGAATTGTAACTTTATTATCAAATGTACCTATTTTTCTTGATATGTTTTGTTGAAACTTTGCTTTTTTCCATACGAACAGACAGCTAGATTACGAGTTGTGCGTTCGTCTTTTAACACTGAAAACATGGCATTTTCAGCGATTAAACAGCACTGCAGCCATTACGAGTTTTGTCGGTATAGCTGTATCGCAAGCCTTTTAGCCTGTAACGTCAGTCCCGCACTCGTAAAAATTACGTTTTTTTCATGGGATTCCTATAGCGCAGCCATTACGAGTTTTGCGGTGAGGCTGAAAAGCTTGCGTTACAGCCTATAATGACAAGATCCATAGAGCCATCTAAAAAGCAGTAGTTATGAGTTTTATGCTACACATCTGTTACATAAAGCTCATAACTACACTGCTACAAAGTACACTAAACACCTATAAACTACCTATTAACCCCTAAACCAAGGCCCTCCCACATTGCATTGCAACACTATAATAAATGTATTAACCCCTAATCTGCCGCTCCCGATATCGCCGCCACTAAAAAGAAATATTAACCCCTTTTCTGCCGCTCCCCGACATCATTACCACTATAATAAACAAATTATCCCCTAAACCCCACCCTCTCGCATCGCAAACACTATTTAAATATAATTAACCCCTAATCTGCCGTCCGCCCACATCGCCCCACTATACTAAAGTTATTAAGCTCTACACCACCGCCACTATAATATCCTATTAACCCCAAAACCACAAGCCACCCACAATGAAATATACTAAAGTAAGCTATTAACCCCTAAACCGAAAGCCCCCACATCGCAATAAACTAAAGCGAAGGAGGGGTCAGCTACAGCGACCATGTCAACAAGCTTGTAAGTGTGGGTGTGTGGAGCGAGGGGGTTTGTGGGAGGGGTATGTAGGGATGGCCATTCTTTGGAATTAAACATATCCTTATGAAAAAATCTTCCCTTGTGAATGCCTGTGCCTGTACGCATCCAGGCAGAAAGGATATATGAGCAACTATCGGTTGGGCTGGGGTTTTCAATGATCAAGGTTAAACTCATACTTTGTCCGGTCTTGCCTGTGTTAAGGCAGGACCCGGACTTAAAAAGGGTCATCCTACTAATTAAAGATTTGCCATTTTTATCCTTCCTGTCTAATGCACTCTTGGGTCTATATCCCCAGTCATGGGCTGGCCCGGTATTCCATCCCACCGATTACCAATACCCAGAGTCCTTTCCCCATTAGTCGTCCTCTACACAAATATAGATAGATTGAGAAGGAGTATCTTGGTACAGGCTACATTGCCACAGTACAGGGGGGCATGAAACAATGTTACAAAAGTCAAAGGAGAAGGTGGCGACATGGGTGTTGGAAGAATTATACCAAAAGGTGGTAAGGTAAGGCTTTTGCTTGGTTTGTGTAATGGCCACTTGTGAAGAGTCTTTGTCCTGTGACAGGGTTCTTCTGAACCTGCGAAGGCTGTGAGAGGGTTCATACGTGGTTGTGTTCCTTTCCGGGGGTGGGTCAAGGGGGAAGCCAAGAAAGGTGCATGCAGGGGCAATAGTATTGGAGGTTATAATCCATACTGTTACTGCAATTAGGAGCCATGAGGAGAGGAGGAGGAGGTACACCCGGCAGGGTGTTTTGGAATCCAGAAGGGCAATCATGGTGTGATACTGGAGTTCTCAGGGGTATAGATGTTTCAGAAGGGGCTAGGCGGCCAACTTCACCCCTCTTTGGAAACAATTTTATCCAAGATGCGTGGATCAAGATGGGCTCCTGGGCTGTGAGCACAGCAGTTCGGTAGTGATGTCCCGAACTGTTCGCCCGCGAACGGTTCACAGTGAACATAGCTTGTTTGCATTCGCGTTTGTGGGCGAACACATGGCGATGTTCGATCCACCCCTATGTGTCATCATTGAGGAAACTTTGAACCTTTATGTCACAGCCGTCTGACACATTAGAGCCAATCAACATCAGACACTCCCTCACAGACCCTCCCAGCTACTCGGAATCCGCCATTTTAGACTCATAACGACCTTGCTTTCTTAATGAGAGGACGTGTTGTGTTTTTGCTCCTGACATTAATAGGAAAAACATAGATAGGCTAGTGTATTTAGTGTCCACTACAGTCCAGAAGGACTCCACTCATCTCTGCTGCAAGCACAGCACCCCAAAAAGCCCTTTTTAGGGCTATATTTCGTGCCGTTTTTTTTTTTTTTTTTTTCGTTTTTTTTTTATTAGCATTTGCCTGGCTTTCAGGCTGTGTGTTTAAGGCTCACAGCATATGCTGCTGTGATTACTGCCACCACTGATATCTCCCTAACAACATTAGTTTAAATTTAACTAACCAAAAAATGTAATTATTTTGCTAGTGTACTTTTTTTTTTCATTTTCTATCAGGCCTGTGTCACACAGCATATACTCTGGTTCATTGCTCTGTGCCAGCCACCAGTGTTAATATCCGTTTATAACATTATTTTAAATTAAAAAAATATATATATATTTTGCTAGTGTAATCTAATTACATTTACTATCAGGCCTGTGTCTGTCAGGCTCACTCAGCATTAATATACCTCTTTTTTTTCAGTCTTTTGGTTAATTGGTCTGTGCCAGGCAGCCACCCAGCACTCATATCTTCTTCACCTTAATTTAAATATAAAAAAAAAAAATTAATTTGTTTGATAGTGTAATCTAATATCATTTTCTATCAGGCCTGTGTGTTTTGCTGACATACAGAGCCTACTGTGTTTACTTGCTGCCCTCCCTAGTCTATGAGCCACGACTCATATGTGTTTAACCTTTTTTTAATTCCCCCCCCCCCAAAAAAAATAATTTAAATAATTTTTCTAGTGTAATCTAATAGTATTTTCTATCAGGCGTGTGTGGATATGACTTACAGAGCCTACTGTTTTTAATAGCTGCCCTTCCAAGGCTATCAGCCACGACTCATATGTATGTGCTTAACCTTTTTCTTTAAATTCCTCAAAAAAAGTCTTTAAATCATTATGCTAGTGTAATCTAATTTTATTTTCTATCAGGCCTGTGTCTAACTGTCTATCTGACTTACACAGCATACTGTTGTTAATTGCTGCCCTACGTAGCAGCCAGCCAGTGCGACCACTCATAGAGTCATATGTGCATTGCACTTCTTAACATAATTTTAATATTAAAATCTAAAAATTTTAAATATTTTGCTAGTGTAATCTAACTTAATTTTCTATCAGGCCTGTGTTTTTGTCACTTACCCAGCATACTGTGTTAAATTGCTGCCCTACCTACCATCCACGACTCATATCTGCCAGCCTGTGTGCCAGGCCCAACTAGCCAATTAGTGGCACCAATCATAATTCTTGTAACAGTATATAAAAAAATAAAAATCATAATTTTTTGGACTGCAAATATTCAGTCTCCTAGTGCCATTGAATTGCATTTACCTCCTGCCTGCCACTGCAAGCTTTTGTGCCAGGCCGTCTAGCCAACTATTTACACCAATCATAATTGTTGTCACAGACAGTATAGTTACTAATTAAAATTAAAAAATTTTTGATTGTTCATCTTAATCCTCAGTTTGCTTGTGCCTTCCAAGCCTGTGTGCCAGGCCTACTTGAAAAATATTTACACCAATCATATTTGTTGTCACAGTATTCTTAATAATTAAAAATTAAAATTTTTGGTAATAGTTGTTGTGAATCCTCAGTTTGCTGGTGCCATTGAATTTCACTTTCCTCCTGCCTTGGAGCCTGCTGTGTGCCAGGCCCACCTAGCCAATTATTGCCAGCAATCATATTTCTTTTAACAGTATTGCAAAAACTGTCAATCATCACTGTTTTGACTGTCAGTATTCAGTCTCCTAGTGTCCTTGAATTGCATTTACCTCCTGCCTGCCAGCCTTTTGTGCCCGGCCGTCTTGCCAACTATTTACACCAATCATAATTGTTGTCACAGTATAGTTACTAATTAAAATTAAAAAATTCTTGATTGTTGATCTTAATCCTCAGTTTGCTCGTGCCCTAGAATTGCACTTTTCTACTGCCTTCCAAGCCTGTGTGCCAGGCCTACTTGAAAAATATTTACATCAATCATATTTGTTGTCACAGTATTCTTAATAATTAAAAATTAAAATTTTTGGTAATAGTTGTTGTGAATCCTCAGTTTGCTGGTGCTATTGAATTTCACTTTCCTCCTGCCTTGCAGCCTGCTGTGTGCCAGGCCCACCTAGCCAATTATTGCCAGCAATCATATTTCTTTTAACAGTATTGTAAAAATTGTCAATCATCACTGTTTTGACTGTCAGTAATCAGTCTCCTAGTGTCCTTGAATTGCATCTACCTCTTGCCTGCCAGCCTTTTGTGCCAGGCCGTCTTGCCAACTATTTACACCAATCATAATTGTTGTCATAGTATAGTTACTAATTAAAATTAAAAAATTCTTGATTGTTGATCTTAATCCTCAGTTTGCTCGTGCCCTAGAATTGCACTTTTCTACTGCCTTCCAAGCCTGTGTGCCAGGCCTACTTGAAAAATATTTACACCAATCATATTTGTTGTCACAGTATTCTTAATAATTAAAAATTAAAATTTTTGGTAATAGTTGCTGTGAATCCTCAGTTTGCTGGTGCTATTGAATTTCACTTTCCTCCTGCCTTGCAGCCTGTTGTGTGCCAGGCCCACCTAGCCAATTATTGCCAGCAATCATATTTCTTTTAACAGTATTGCAAAAATTGTCAATCATCACTGTTTTGACTGTCAGTAATCAGTCTTCTAGTGTCCTTGAATTGCATCTACCTCTTGCCTGCCAACCTTTTGTGCCAGGCCGTCTTGCCAACTATTTACACCAATCATAATTGTTGTCACAATATAGCTACTAATTAAAATTAAAAAATTCTTGATTGTTGATCTTAATCCTCAGTTTGCTCATGCCCTAGAATTGCACTTTTCTACTGCCTTCCAAGCCTGTGTGCCAGGCCTACTTGAAAAATATTTACACCAATCATATTTGTTGTCACAGTATTCTTAATAATTAAAAATTAAAATTTTTGGTAATAGTTGTTGTGAATCCTCAGTTTGCTGGTGCCATTGAATTTCACTTTCCTCCTGCCTTGCAGCCTGCTGTGTGCCAGGCCCACCTAGCCAATTATTGCCAGCAATCATATTTCTTTTAACAGTATTGCAAAAATTGTCAATCATCACTGTTTTGACTGTCAGTAATCAGTCTCCTAGTGTCCTTGAATTGCATCTACCTCTTGCCTGCCAGCCTTTTGTGCCAGGCCGTCTTGCCAACTATTTACACCAATCATAATTGTTGTCACAGTATAGTTACTAATTAAAATTAAAAAATTCTTGATTGTTGATCTTAATCCTCAGTTTGCTCGTGCCCTAGAATTGCACTTTTCTACTGCCTTCCAATCCTGTGTGCCAGGCCTACTTGAAAAATATTTACACCAATCATATTTGTTGTCACAGTATTCTTAATAATTAAAAATTTAAATTTTTGGTAATAGTTGTTGTGAATCCTAAGTTTGCTGGTGCCATTGAATTGCACTTTCCTCCTGCCTTGCAGCCTGCTGTGTGCCAGGCCCACCTAGCCAATTATTGCCAGCAATCATATTTCTTTTAACAGTATTGCAAAAATTGTCAATCATCACTGTTTTGACTGTCAGTAATCAGTCTCCTAGTGTCCTTGAATTGCATCTACCTCCTGCCTGCCAGCCTTTTGTGCCAGGCCGTCTTGCCAACTATTTACACCAATCATAATTTTTTGTCACAGTATAGTTACTAATTAAAATTAAAAAATTCTTGATTGTTGATGATCTTAATCCTCAGTTTGCTCGTGCCCTAGAATTGCACTTTTCTACTGCCTTCAAAGCCTGTGTGCCAGGCCTACTTGAAAAATATTTACACCAATCATATTTGTTGTCACAGTATTCTTAGTAATTAAAAATTAAAAATTTTGTTAATAGTTGTTGTGAATCCTCAGTTTGCTGGTGCCATTGAATTGCACTTTCCTCCTGCCTTGCAGCCTGCTGTGTGCCAGGCCCACCTAGCCAATTATTGCCAGCAATCATATTTCTTTTAACAGTATTGCAAAAATTGTCAATCATCACTGTTTTGACTGTCAGTATTCAGTCTCCTAGTGTCCTTGAATTGCATTTACCTCCTGCCTGACAGCCTTTTGTGCCAGGCCGTCTTGCCAACTATTTACAGCAATCATAATTGTTGTCACAGTATAGTTACTAATTAAAATTTAAAAAATTTGATTGTTGATCTTAATCCTCAGTTTGCTCGTGCCATTGAATTGCACTTTTCTACTGCCTGCCAGCCTGTGTGCCAGGCCCAACTATCCAATTAGTGCCAGCAATCACATTTCTTTTAACAGTATTGCAAAATTTGTCAATCATCACTGTTTTGACTGTCAATCTGCAGTCTACTAGTGCCCTTGAATTGCATTTTCCTCCTGCCTGCCTGCCTGCCTGCCTGTGTGCCAGTCCCAACTAGCCAATTAGTGCCACCAATCATATTTATTGTAACAGGATTGGAATTTTTGTTAATCATAACTGTTTTGACTGTGATTCTTCAGTCTCCTAGTGCCATTGAATTGCAGTTTCCTTTCTCCCAGCGTGTGTGCCAGACAGGCCCATTTGCCAACTAGTGCCAAACAATCATATTTGTAATATTTTAAAAAAATTAACAATTTGTGATTTTTAAAACATCTGTCTTTTTTGTTTTTGTCAGTCTCACAGCGTATACTGTGCCCACTTTCACAGTGCCACCACTCAATTGGTGTAATAGTATTGTTAGTGTCCATTTTAAAAAAAATGACAGGCAGAGGCAGGCCTCCCCGCAGGTTCCGTGGTCGTGGTGCTGTGATTCCTTTAGACCCTACAAATATGCACATTGTTCAGACGCCGGGTGCCAGGGGGGACGCAAAAAATTCTGAGGAGGACCTAGTTGAATGGCTAACACAGGACACCCAATCTTCTTCAGCTTCCGCTGCTAGTCTTCCTAACCTTGACGCACCATCTAAGTCCAGCTGTGCTTTGGGCAGGTCTCAAGTGACCAGTGCCACTCCCCCGCCTGTCGCCACCACCAACACTAGCACCACAGCCACTTCACTTGATCTGTCACAGGAGTTATTGACACATCATTTGGAAGAAATGAGTGATGCGCAACCATCATTGACAGAGGATGTAGATAATAGTGATCAGTCTCAGTCAGGCAGCATTACCGACATTAATAAATGTGAAAAAAAAAACCAGTGCGCCAAATACCTGTGTATAAATAGAAGTGAAAAAACCAACATATAATGCAATGATATAAAATACCCCTATATATATAAATACAGGAGTGAAAACTGCAAAATATATACAATGTGAAAAAAGTCCCAATCAAACCAATCTAGTAGATGATGGAAATATGATATTGGACAGTTCGTCTAGTCCATAATCCAGATTCTGATATCTGGAACGGATGGCAGGCTGCTTCTTCGAAATTCTTGTCGGTGTCCCAAGATGTTATATTCTGCAGATGTAAAAGATAAAAAAAGAAGGCGCCACCATAGTGCACAATCAGATGATTAAAACACGCCAAATATACAAGTAAGACCGTACTTACAAGCTGTATGACACTTGAGAAGTGTCACAAATGCCTTCTGGACTGTTAGGAGTCGTCCAGCTAACTCACACTGGTGGATATCGGAGTAGCTCTGGAGTGTGGGAGCGGCGATAGCAAACAGCATGCAGTATCCAGCCACAAGCTTTTCACAGAGCCGGATCGTCTAATACTTGTCCACTGTTGATAGTAGATACACTAGTAATAGTAGATACACTAGTAGATACAATGTATCAAATGGATCAAAATGTTGAATTAAAGTGTGAAATATATGAATGAATAAAAGATGATTCGTGGCAAAAGTCTTGTAAAAGCAAACAGACTTTATTTGGAGTATAGCAGCACAACGTTTCTCGGTCTCTCCTGACCGTTTCCTCAGGTGCAATATACATAATAATTAAAACCACGAACTTTTATTGCCGAGTTTTCGGCGTCTTCTAAAATGAACAGCGCATGCGTGGAGGTGTGACCACTACTGGAGCTACCATTGGTTATCATTGTCCAATGCTAGAAGGGATAATGTTCAAGCCTCTGTATGATATAGACAGCGTGAGTAGAACACTGCCACTAGTGTCAGACATACAAAATCAAACCGTGCAGGGTTATATTATCCGAGCATATTAATGGATCGTATATAATGTATATATAGAACCAGTAAGTATGTGTCTATACATAAAATATAAAATATAAATACGATAAATGAAAATAAATAGTATATATATATATATTTCCAATGGGAAGCTCTTAGTGGTGACACCAATCGCGCAAACTTAAAACCAAACATTAAGCAGGTTGAGCTAGAGTATCTGTCAGTCTAGATACAAATAATATATTATTCACTTGATATACAACATAAAACTGTAAACAGCAGCCTCATATAAGAAGCCTATGTTTATGTTTCTAAAACATAAATAAAATTAAAAGTATACACGCAAATCTAACACAATCAGTTATAAAACTAAATAAATAAATAAGTGAGTGCAGATAAAACCTACTTATAAAACATATATATAAAAAAAATATTATATATATAAAAAATGCATATATACACATGTGCAAGTACACGTCTGTATCGCGTGTTAAATATCTAACTATACAAGCATATATGCACACATACACGTCTCATATCTCATGAGTATGGCTGAAACCACAACCCAAAAGGCATCACACATGAAATACGATATATCTGTCAAATGCCAGTCATGTTATATCTGTATTTGTTGGCATTGGGTATCATAAATTTCCCATAAGGCAATAGTGGTGGAAGTATCCATAAAGATTCCATCAATGTAATCAACATAATATATATTAAAATATATTTAAAAGGGATGAATATAATAATCAAAATATTGTAAAAATTTTGGAAACAATTAGTTAAAAGCTGCCATATCAATATTGGCATTGAGACCACCAGGGGACAGACTTTTGAGTTTCCAAATCCAGAAGGTCTCCCTTTGTCTCAAATGTAAAAACCTGTTTCTGCCCCACTTGGGTAGGATCTGTTCTAATGGGAATATAGAAAAACAATCAGATGGTGTGGAGTGGCAAAGACTAGCATGTTTGGGGATACTATGGTTTTTGATTTTGTTTTCTATGTTTCTTTTGTGTTCCCCCCACCTCTTTTTTAGGGGCCTGGAGGTCCTCCCCACGTATTGGAGCCCACATACACACAAGAGGTAGACGACAAAGGGAGAATCACACGTAAAATGTGAATTGATGTTAAATTTTTCTTTTGTGGTAAATGAACTAAATTCAATTCTATTTGGATTTGTGAAAGCACATAGGCCACAGTGTGCACGATTGCATTTATAAAAACCTGGTTTGCCTAGTAATGTAGAGTCCCTATTTTTAAGGATATGACCATTTGCTTTGTTTATGGGCTGATGTACTTTCATGACTACCTTGCTGGGTGCCAGCTTATTTTTTATGGTGGTAGCTCTTCTGAAAGTACATATTGGTTGCTTACTCAAAGTGTTGGTGAGAAATGGATCGTTCTCTAGGATATACCAATATTTTTCTAAAATGCCTTTGATCTTTTTGTGGTTATTATTAAATTGTGTTACAAATCTAACCCCAGTATTATTAGACTCACTGGGATTTTTTGGCTTATCTTCTTTGTTGGTCACATTGTTGGCCCCTGTGTATTTAAAGAAAAAATCTTCTCTACATTTCTTTCTGGCCTCAAGAAAGCTGGTCTCAATTAGACTACTAGGAAATTTTTTTTCCAAAAACCTTTCTTTTAAAAGGTTAGCCTGTATATCAAAAGTTTTCAAATCAGTGCAGTTTCTGCGCAACCTACAGAACTGATTGTATGGTATATTCTTTTTCCAGGGTAAGTGGTGGTTGCTTTTAAAATTAAGATAGCTATTAGCATCCACTGGTTTGAAAAAAGTTTTGGTGGAGATGTTGCCTAAATTATCCCATTCAAGTATTAAATCCAGAAAGTCTATACTTGTTTCATCCATTTTGGATGAAAACTGCAGACCCATATCATTATCATTTAATTTATCAACAAAATTTTGGGCTTCTATAGGGCTGCCTTCCCAAATAAACAGGAGGTCATCAATGAAACGGCCATAGAAGACCAGATTCGCCACCGAGTCGGAGGAATAGATGTATCTGTCCTCAAACATGCCCATGAATAAATTGGCAAAACTTGGGGCGAATCTGGTCCCCATGGCCGTTCCCTTGATCTGCAAAAAGAATTTTTCTTGATAGACAAAATAATTGTTCTTAAGGACAAATAAGATACATTCCAAAAGGAATTTCCTTTGCTTGTCTGGCATATACATGTCTTGTTTTAAATAGTATTCAATGGCATTTGTGCCTAGATCATGGGCTATATTTGAATACAAAGCCGAGACATCACAAGTAAGCCATAAAAGTTTCCTATTTTCCTTCTTAATTTTAGATATCTTATAAATAAGATCCGGAGTGTCTTGAATATATGAAGTTAAAGTGACTACTGATTTTTTTAGGAATTGATCCACATATTCGGATAGATTACATGTGAGATTGCCAATACCCGAAATAATAGGCCTCCCAGGAGGATCCACCAAATTTTTGTGGATCTTCGGGAGGTGATAATAGTAGGCCAAATTCGGATTACTTGGGATTAGAAAATCCCTTTCTTTTTTGGTTAAAATACCTTCTAACCAGCCACGGTCTACCATTTTGACCAGACTGGCCAGAAATTTATATATCATACAGAGGCTTGAACATTATCCCTTCTAGCATTGGACAATGATAACCAATGGTAGCTCCAGTAATGGTCACACCTCCACGCATGCGCTGTTCATTTTAGAAGACGCCGAAAACTCGGCAATAAAAGTTCGTGGTTTTAATTATTATGTATATTGCACCTGAGGAAACGGTCAGGAGAGACCGAGAAACGTTGTGCTGCTATACTCCAAATAAAGTCTGTTTGCTTTTACAAGACTTTTGCCACGAATCATCTTTTATTCATTCATATATTTCACACTTTAATTCAACATTTTGATCCATTTGATACATTGTATCTACTAGTGTATCTACTATTACTAGTGTATCTACTATCAACAGTGGACAAGTATTAGACGATCCGGCTCTGTGAAAAGCTTGTGGCTGGATACTGCATGCTGTTTGCTATCGCCGCTCCCACACTCCAGAGCTACTCCGATATCCACCAGTGTGAGTTAGCTGGACGACTCCTAACAGTCCAGAAGGCATTTGTGACACTTCTCAAGTGTCATACAGCTTGTAAGTACGGTCTTACTTGTATATTTGGCGTGTTTTAATCATCTGATTGTGCACTATGGTGGCGCCTTCTTTTTTTATCTTTTAGCATTACCGACATGGAGGTACGGTGTGATGATGATGATGATGTTGTACCCGCTGCTGCTTCCTTTCTTGATGTTTCAGATACAAGTGAAGCGGTTGATGATGATGTGTCGGTGGATGTCACGTGGGTGCCTGCTAGAAGAGAAGAAGAAGAGGGGGAAAGTTCAGATGGGGAGACAGAGAGGAGGAGGAGACGATTTGGAAGCATGGGGAGGTCATCTCAAGGAGCTAGTGGCACAGTCAGACAGCATGCATCGTCACCAGGGGTCAGCCAGACAGCACGCCGGCACGCATCAACGCATGCTGTTGCCACCACCAGAATGCCGTCATCGCAGAGCTCAGCAGTGTGGCATTTTTTTTGTGTGTCTGCCTCTGACAACAGCGATGCCATTTGCAACCTGTGCCAAAAGAAACTGAGTCGTGGGAAGTCCAACACCCACCTAGGTACAACTGCTTTGCGAAGGCACATGGTCTCCCATCACAAACGCCGATGGGAAGAACACATGAGTAGAAGCAGCACACAAAGTGAAAGCCGCCCTCCTCCTCCTGCTCCAGCATCTTCAGCCACGTCAACCAGTGCTGTCCTCCTTGCCCCCTCTCAATCATCCTCCACTCAGTCTCTCTTACGTAGCAGTTCCTGGTCATCTGCCCACAGTCAGGTGTCTGTCAAGGACATGTTTGAGCGTAAGAAGCCAATTTCTCAAAGTCACCCCCTTGCCCGGCGTCTGACAGCTGGCTTGTCTGAACTATTAGCCCGCCAGCTTTTACCATACAAGCTGGTGGAGTCTGATGCTTTCAAAAAATTTGTATCTATTGGGACACCGCAGTGGAAGGTACCTGGCAGAAATTTCTTTTCACAAAAGGCAATCCCAAACCTGTACTCTGTTGTGAGAAAGGAAGTTATGGCATGTCTGGCACACAGCATTGGGGCAAGGGTCCATATGACCATGGATAGCTGGTCTGCAAAGCATGGTCAGGGCAGGTATATCACCTACACAGTGCATTGGGTAAGCCTGCTGACTTCTGACAAGCATGGAATGCGTGGCTCTGCAGAAAAGTTGGTGACACCGCCACGACTTGCAGGCAGGCCTGCTGCTACCTCCTCTACTCCTCCTACTCCATCCTCTTCCATAACCTCTTCCTCGGCTGAGTCCTCTTCAACTTCTGCATCTTGCTCCACATCTATGGAACCCCCCCCAGCTCCCCAGGTACTATGCTACATCCCGGGTATGGCAGTGTCACGCCGTCTTGGGGTTGACTTGCCTGAAAGCGGAGAGTCACACCGCACCAGCACTCCTGACCGCCCTGAATGCACAGGTGGATCAGTGGCTGACTCCGCACCAACTGGAGATTGGCAAGGTTGTTTCTGACAATGGAAGTAATTTGGTGGCGGCATTGAAATTGGGCAAGTTGACACATGTGCCGTGCATGGCACATGTGTGTAATCTAATTGTACAACGATTTGTCCATAAGTACCCAGGCTTACAGGACGTCCTGAAGCAGGCCAGGAAGGTGTGTGGCCATTTCAGGCATTCCTACACGGCCATGGCACACTTGTCCGATATCCAGCGTCGAAACAACCTGCCAGTGAGGCGCTTGATTTAAGACAGCCCGACACGGTGGAATTCAACACTCCTAAAGTCCTGGAAGTAACAGGGATGATGAGATGAAAGTGCTAAGAATAGTACTACTTGAAACAACCGAGTTAGCCATGGGTGTTAATCCAAGACCGCTTGGCTTTATTTTTGTTTTGGGTGCGGCTAATCATGCAGGCCATATAGAGCTACCACCATTCGGTGTTGTATCAGCTATTTAACTAATAAGAACAGAACTACAAAAATACAACCAAAGAAGGGCCTTATGAAGACTGAGCCAAGGTTGGATTGTAGTATTTGGTTAGGCTAATCATGATGGCCATGTAGACCACCACCGAGAGTCCTGGAAGTAACAGGGATGATGAGATGAAAGTGCTAAGAATAGTACTACTTGAAACAACCGAGTTAGCCATGGGTGTTAATCCAAGACCGCTTGGATTTATTTTTGTTTTGGGTGTGGCTAATCATGCAGGCCATATAGAGCTGCCACCATTCGGTGTTGTATCAGCTATAAAAAATAATAAGAACTGTACTATCAAAATACAGCCAATGAAGGGCCTATGAAGACTGAGCAAAGGTTGGATTGTAGTATTTTGTTCGGCTAATCATGATGACCATGTAGACCACCCGTAACAGGGATGAAAGTGCTAAGAATAGTACTAATTGAAACAACCAAGTTAGCCATGGGTGTTAGTCTAAGACCACTCTGCTTTTTTTTGGGTTTGGGTGCAGCTAATCATGAAGGCCAGATAGACCTGCCACCATTTGGTGTTGTAACAGGTATTAAACTGCAAAGAACAGTACTACTTAACACAACCTACTTACCATGGGTCCCAGAGCATATGTTTGGTTATTATATTTTGTAAGGGTAATCATGCAGGCCATATAGACCTCCACCGATAGGGTGAGTATGAGTAACAGCTATTAAAATGCTAAGGACACTAATTAACACAACATAGTTACCATGGGTCGCAGACCAAGAGCAGATGTCTTATTATTATATTTTGTATGGGTAATCATCCAGGCCGTATAGACCTCACCAAATAGGGGGAGTTACAGAGATTAAAGTGCTAAGAATGGTAGTACTTAAAACACAACCTAGTTAAAATGGGTACCAGACCGCATGTCTTATTATTATATTTTTTCAGGGTAATCAGGCAGGCCATATAGACCACCCCCGATAGGGAGGGGTAACAGGGATTAAAGTGCTAAGAAAAGTACTAATTAACACAAGCTAGTTATCATGGGTCCAACACTGTGTGTCTTGATGTTATACTTATTCAGGGTAATCATGCAGGCCATATAGACGTCCCTTGATAGGGGGAGTAACAGGGATTACAGTTATAAGAATAGTGCTACTTAAACACAACCTAATTGCCATGGGTCCAAGACCAGATGTTTTATTATTATACTTTGTCTGGCTAATCATGCAGGCCATATAGAGCTCCAACAAAAGGGGGGGTAAGAGGGATTCAAGTGATAAGAAAAGTTTTACTTAACACAAGAAAATTACCATGGGTCCCAGACCGCGTGTCTTGCTGTTATACTTTGTCAGGGTAATCATAACCGCCATATAGACCTCCACCAATAGGGGGAGTTACAGGGCTGAAAGTGCGAAGAATAGTACTACTTAACACAACCTAGTTGGGTCCAAGAACACATGTTTAATTATTAGACTTTATCAGGGTAATTATATATCTAACAAATCTATCTATTTCTATTCTATCGATTCTATCTAACTATCAATCTATGTATATCTATCTATCCTATCTATCAATCTATCTTCTTTCCGTGATGTTTTGAGACAGCCACTTGTGTTTCTGACAAATTTGAAGTAGGAGGACAGAACAATCCAATCTTCCATCTCCCGGTTCCACAAATGAAGGCCATATAGACCTCATCTGATAGGGGGAGTAACAGATTGTAGTAAAATGTTAAGAATATTAATACTTAACACACCACGGGTCACAGACCAAATGTCTTATTGTTATACTCTGTTAGGGAAATTATATATATTTCAAATCCATTTATTTCTATATCAAATCGATCGAACTATCAAACGTATCGATCAAATGTAGATTGCATCTATTGATCAATGTAATTCGTATCTATAAAATGTATATTACATATTTTGGTTGATGTCATTCGTATCTATAAAATGTATATTGCATCTTTGATTCGATAACATTCGTATCTATCAAATGTATATTGAATCTATTGATCGATGTAATTCGTATCGATCGAATGTATATTGCATCTATTGAGCTATGTACAGTGTATCGATCATATGTATATTGCATCGATTGAGCTATGTTATCTATGTATCTATCTATCAAATCTATCTATCTCGTGGTTGTGCAAGTGGACTGTTTGCGGTTGATTGCGGTGCGTAACACTTGGAGTTTGCTCTGTCACTGTGATGCGACCGTAACCCTTACACTACCTGATAGATACGACATCATAACTGATGTTTTAAAGCACGTTATTGCAAACAATTTGGGAATGTTAGTTGATTTAGGCCCATTATGGGTTAAAAGCAGACTCTGCATAAACTATGTAATTTTCCATGGGAGTTTTGCAAGGGATCCCCCTCCAGCATGCCACAGTCCAGGTGTTGGTACCCTTGAAACAACTTTTCCATCACTATTGTGGCCAGAAAGAGTCCTTGTAGGTTTCGCCTGCCTATTGAATTCAATGGCGGATTGCGCGGTTCGCGGGTTCGCGAACAATACCGGAAGTTTGAGTCCGCAGTTCGCGAACCGAAAATTTTAGGTTCGCGACATCACTACAGTTCGGGTGATGGCAATGACTTCAGTAGGAGGGCCGTATGGGAATCCTCCCTTTTTTATCTTGCTCAGTTGTCTGATGCATGCCACATCTCCGGCATTGAAAGGGCGTGTAGGTTCCTGTGAGGGAAGAGGAAAACAAGAAACCACATCACCATAGTTGCCATTCAACACAGAGATTAATGAATGTACATATCGTTCTCTAATTAGGTCTAGGTCACCACTGACTATGTGTGGGGTCCTGGTCCAGGGGGTGGGGAACGGCCGACCCATGAGAATCGCAATAGGGGATAACTGAGTGGATTTGTTTGCGGACATCCGTACCTCAGCTAGCACTGCAGGTAGATGATCTTGCCATTTGACCCAATTACCTCCGGTGGTCTTAAGGAGTTTCTCCTTAATGGTCCGGTTCATTCTTTCTACCACCCCTGAACTCTGGGGGTGGTATAGTATGTGAAACTTCCATTTAATCTGTAGGTGTAGTACCAATTCCTGCAGTATCTTACTAACAAAGGCCGGGCCATTGTCTGAGTTAATCTGCAGGGGGCAACCAAACCGGGGGATGATATCAGTACACAGGTGTTTAACAACTGTTTTTGAGTCTTCCCTAATAGTAGGGAAGGCTTCGGGCCACCGGGAGAATTGGTCGACTATGACCAATAGGTAGAATTGTTTGGGTTTGTTGTTGTGTTTGGTTTGGAGACAGGTGATGCAGCGGTCTATGTAAGATTGTACATGTAGTTGTAGGTTTCGTATGCAGAGGTAAGGTTTGATTAAAGTCAGGGTGTTGTGAGCGCTCAGGTGACAGACATATATTGTTCCAAAAATGGGCAGGCTCCTAAGCTTACATCCCTGCTTTTCAACAAAAGATAACAAGAGAATGAAGGGAAATAGAAGTATAGAAAATAGAAGTAAATTAGAAAGTTGTTTAAAATAGCTTACACTATCTTAATCATGAAAGAAAAAAATTGGGTTTCATATCCCTTTGCTATCTTTGTCAATATATATGTTTATCAGAACCTTTAAATTACAGTTATTAAATCCATTCCAAAAGTGATGCCTTTTGTGATGTTGTGACTAGCTATATGTTTGGCAGGAAAATTGGATCAGCGGTGAAAACGTCATCGCTATTAAAAAAAACATGACAGGTAAAATGGGGGAGCAGGAGATCTTAGTTGCAGAAGAGGACTATGATATTATCAGTATAACTGAAAGTTGGTGGGATGATTCATATGACTGGGCAGTTAACTTAAAAGGATATGTTTTATTTAGGAGGGACTGGAGTAATAAAAGGGATAGAGGAATCTGCATGTATATTAAACCTGACCTTAAACCTAAAATAAGGGGAGATATTTATGATGATACAGGTGATAATGTAGAGGCCATGTGGTTTTAAATAATGAGTGGGGGAAAAAATCCTAAAAAAATATTACTAGGAACAAGCTACAAGCCCCCCAACATTAATGATATGGAATGAAAATCAACTACCAATGCACATAGGAAAGGCTGCTAATAATAACAGTGCTGTAATAATGGGAGATTTTAACTACTCCGACATAAGCCGGGCCAATGAAACTAGTAATACAGCTAAGAGAGATAGATTTTTAAATGCTCTGAGGGATAACTTCTTGTCACAATTAATAGAAGAGCCAACTATGAATAAAGCTATATTGGATTTAGTGCTATCAAACAATACAGATATAATATCAAATATAGAAATCAAAGAACATTCGGGTAACAGTGATCATAACGTGGTCAAATTTGAAATCACTCTCCATAAGCAGTGTTATAAGGAAAAAAACTCTGATGAAAAGAGGTAAAATTGGAGACCTTTAAAACCCGTATGGTGACCTTAAACAGACTGTGTTTTATTACACCTTTTTTAATAAGCCTGAAGATTAATCCCAAGCAGACTATGTGGCCGATTTATGAAAGTGCGAGTGGACATGATACGATGTAGCGTATCATGTCTGCCATACATCGATAAATGCCAACAGCATATGATGTCTGCATTTATCATTGCACAAGCAGTTCTTGTGAACTGCTTGTGCAATGCTGCCCCCTGTCAATAAGCCCGATCGTATAGAATCAGGCGGATTTATGTCCGCAGCCTCAGAGCAGGCAGACCAGTTATGTAGCATATATGCAAACTTCATTGTTTACTTATATGTCTGGAACTTGAGACTTGATTTTTTATCAGTGTATATATATATATATACACTCACATAATATCTCACAAAAGTGAGTACACCCTCACATTTTTGTAAATATTTTATTATATCTTTTCATGTGACAACAGTGAAGAAATGACACTTTGCTACAATGTAAAGTAGTGAGTGTACAGCCTGTATAAGAGTGTAACTCAACACATAGCCATTTATGTCTAAACCGTTGGCAACAAAATTGAGTACACTCCTAAGTGGAAATGTCCGAATTGGGCCCAATTAGCCATTTTCCCTCCCCAGTTTCATGTGACTCGTTAGTGTTACAAGGTATCAGATGTGAATGGGGAGCAGGTGTGTTAAATTTGGTGTAATCGCTCTCACACTCTCTCATACTGGTCACTGGAAGTTCAACATGGCACATCATGGCAAAGAACTCTCTGAGGATCTGAAAAATAAATTGTTGCTATACATAAAGATGGCCTACACTATAAGAAAATTGCGAAGACCCTGAAACTGAGCTGCAGCACGGTGGGCAAGACCATACAGTGGTTTCACAGGACAGGTTCCACTCAGAACAGGCCTTGCATGTGCTCAGCATCAGGTTGTCTTTGGGAAATAGACGTGTGAGTGCTCCTCGCATTGCTGCAAAGGTTGAAGGGGTGGGGGGTCAGCCTATCAGTTCTCATACCATACGCCGCACACTGCATCAAATTGGCCTGCATGGCTGTCATCCCAAAAGCAAACCTCTTCTAAAGATGATGCACAAGAAAGCCTGCAAACAGTTTGCTAAAGACAAGCAGACTAAGGACATGGATTACTGGAACCATGTCCTGTGGTCCGATGAGATCAAGATAAACTTATTTGGTTCAGATGGTGGCGGCAACCAGGTGAGGAGTACAAAGACAAGTGTGTCTTGCCTACAGTCAAGCATGGTGGTGGGAGAGTTATGGTCTGGGCCTGCATCAGTGCTGCCGGCACTGGGGAGCTACAGTTCATTGAGGGAACCATGAATGCCAACATGTACTGTGACAAACTGAAGCAGACCATGATCCCCTCCCTTTGGAGACTGGGCCGCAGGGCAGTATTCCAACATGATAAAGACCCCAAACTCACCTCCAAGATGACCACTGCCTTGCTAAAGAAGCTGAGGGTAAAGGTGATGGACTGGTCAAGCTTATCTCCAGACCTAAACCCTATTGAGCATCTGTGGGGCATCCTCAAACTGAAGGTGGGGAAGCGCAAGGTCTCTAACATTCACCAGCTCTGTGATGTTGTCATGGAGGTGTGGAAGAGGACTCCAGTAGCAACCGTATTGTGTATAGGTCAATATTGTTTTAATATTGTTTTATCATTGTTCTTACTAGATAGTAGGTCTTGTAAATAAATAACTTGTTCATCAACACCCTGTGAATAATCCCATTATTGCAAGTATATATTTGTATAAGCACTTTATATAATCAGGGTATCACACACACCACAATATTTATAAATATTTATACAATCGGTTTTCTTCTCCCAGCTCCGTCATTGGACAGCCAACTAAATTTTTTACACACATACTTATTTATTGTCTGTTTTTTGAGGGGCAGACGTTATTAGTTTGGCAAAGGGTAATTGTTTCTAGCGCTGCTTATATTTTTTTTCTTTACATACAATACTAGACCATGTGGCGCTTCTGTTTCTCTCCAAATTCTACAGATATCTATAAGGCAACAGAACTCATATCGTCACTGTGGGATACATTTATATTTTGGCTTGACTTTTAGTCCTATGTGCTAATTCCTCTACCTTTTCTGCATATACAGTATATACATACACTTTAGAGATGTGTATGTATGTCTGTCTATGTTAAAGCCCTTTACCTG
Source organism: Bombina bombina (assembly GCF_027579735.1). Classification (NCBI taxonomy): domain Eukaryota; kingdom Metazoa; phylum Chordata; class Amphibia; order Anura; family Bombinatoridae; genus Bombina; species Bombina bombina. The sequence goes on from NC_069504.1 coordinate 1,084,839,648, forward strand.
CCTTTTTTTTTTTAAACAACTGAGATCTCATATCTTTGAGCCTATGGGGTTGATTTATCAAGCCGTCAATGCCTGATGGGTACAGTGTATGCAATTTTAAAATCTAATCCAGTTCTTTTTCCTCAAAAATCTTAGATTTGTTGCCTCCTCTAGGGGGGGTTTGGGCCATATTGATTATTTGTAAGGACAAATTAGCAACATGAGTAAAATGATAATTATTGCAGTGATTGGCTACTGTTGAATCTTTGTTATAGTTTTTTTCATCCCTAACATGCTCATTGTACCTTGTTCTGACAGGACGAGTGGTTTTCCCAACATATTGACAGAGGGAAACATTACAAGTTAAAAGGTAAACAACGAACTGTGAACCACAGTTAGCATAAAAATCAATGTTGTAGGTTTATTTGGTCACCTGACTAGTGAAACTATTGCCCAAATAAATATTAGGGCAAGCATAGCAAATTCTACTGTCATACTTAAAAGTACCTTTTTTTGAATAGTCAATTCATAGATTTGTTGTTGTCTTTACTTTTTACTAGACCAGGTGATAATGTTTGTGCTAGGGTCCTAGATTTTTTTGGGACAAATTTACAATTTTTAATATGAGGCTGTAGGGCATCATCAGCAGACAAAATATGTAGATGTATTTTTAAGTGTGGCAGTAGAATTTGCTAGTGGATCTCCTGGTTCTCCTGGGTTGGGCGGATTCAGATGATTCAGCTGGAGTGCTGGCCACAGATGAGAGGCTGGAGGCAATGTCCTGCTGGTGTGTGAAGTGCTCCACCAACACACCCAACAGTTGGTTTTGTTCCCGCCATCTGTTGTCAATCTGCATCTGCATATCAGATATAACTCTCATCATCTGAGACTGGTTTTGGACTATTCCATTTAAAGATGCTGCCATGTCCCGTTGCAGCTCGATGGAACGCTGGAGTAAAGTCTGTTGGCTCCTGTAAAACATGCGTTGGTCTCGTTGTCTTCTCTCACAGCTTGCTATGAGCCTCCTCTGGAGGGAAATGTATTCGTCACCCAGGGGAGAATACAGAGGATCTACAGGCTGTTGACCAGCAGGGATTCTAGGCACAGGTTTAGCTCTTGAACAAACAATTGGGATCAAGAAACCCTGAAAGAAAAATGCTCTAATAGCACTCTATGCCCAGACTTATGAGTAGAGGCAAAGGTGATTTAAAATATAACTTTTATTGTATTTGGTTAAAACATGGATAAACACAAACATTTAAAATTTGCTCTATCGTTAGTAGCTGTGTAATTTGTGAGATCTGTTCTGTGTCAATTTATACCATTAATTGGTTATCAGGTCTCACTATATAACTAATACCAGTGGTCTCTGTTGTTCATTACCTAGGTTGTGGTATGACGCAGGTTTAGCTCTAGCTGCTGGTGCATCAGGGACATCCTCAGCTGGTGCTGCATCAGGAACAACTACAGCTGGTGCTGCATCAGGAACAACTACAGCTGGTGCTGCATCAGGAACAAATACAGCTGGTGCTGCATCAGGAACAAATACAGCTGGTGCTGCATCAGGAACAACTACAGCTGGTGCTGCATCAGGAACAAATACAGCTGGTGCTGCATCAGGAACAAATACAGCTGGTGCTGCATCAGGAACAACTACAGCTGGTGCTGCATCAGGAACAAATACAGCTGGTGCTGCATAAGGAACAAATACAGCTGGTGCTGCATCAGGAACAAATACAGCTGGTGCTGCATCAGGAACAACTACAGCTGGTGCTGCATCAGGAACAAATACAGCTGGTGCTGCATCAGGAACAAATACAGCTGGTGCTGCATAAGGAACAAATACAGCTGGTGCTGCATCAGGAACAAATACAGCTGGTGCTGCATCAGGGACAAATACAGCTATATGCTCCTCTTCAGAGTGTGGAGCTCTTTCAAGGGAAGCGGATGGTGGAGCTCTTCCAAGGGAAGCGGATGGTGGAGCTCTCCGGGTGGACTGGTAGTCCCATTGCTGACTGGTGTGCGACCACTCAGCCTGTCCAGTTTGCATGTCCTATGCGTAAAAGCCCTGAATGGTCTGATATTGGGGGTGGGCTGACTTGGCTCCCCCTCAAAGCCAAAAGAATAATCCTCCGGCCAGGTATCTTGCCAGGGCTCGTCTGCCAATGTTGGTGGCATCACGTCTGGGTCCTCAACAGAGGCAGTCCAACTCAGCTCATGCCTGGGAGCAAACTGTCCTTGTTGATGGATTCTTTGGACTGGTGGTGGAGGTGGAGGCATTCTTTGGACTGGCGGTTGCGGTGGAGGCATTCTTTGGACTGGTGGTTGCGGTGGAGGTATTCTTTGGACTGGTGGTGGAGGTGGATGCATGCCCGTTTGCACCCTGGTGACAGGAGGTTCTGTGGAGGAGTCAAATGATGAGAGGGATTAGTACAATCATATATATGTCCATGTGGGCATACAATGTACATTGATACATGCTAGGGCCTATACTCATTCTCATGTCAAACTCTATAACATGCATGTGCACATTGTGATTTGTGAAATGAGGGTTTTTAATATGCAAAGTATACATGTATGTGTTTCATACAATAGTTATGTGTACATGTCAGTGATGGAGAAAATGTGTTCTTTAAGTGACACTATGGTCACACAATTTACTTTAGCCTGATGTAGGCACAGAACCTGCGTTCTTGAGCTAAAAGTATTGTGATGGCTATAGTGTCCATTTACTGAAAACTCTACATGTGGCTTGTGGCCTGTGTTACTCTGAGACATGTTAGTATTTCACTATTCCACCTCATATCATGAATTTCAATGTGTTAAGTAGCATTAAATGGACATTAAACCCATTTTTATTCTTTCATGATTCAGCTAGAGCATGTGATTTTAAACAACTTTCTAATTTACTTCCATTACCTAATTTGCTTCATTCTCTTGATATTCTTTGTTGAAAAGCATATCTAGATAGGCTCAGAAGCTGCTGATTGGTGGCTGCACATCAATGCCTCATGTGATTGGCTCCCCCATGTGCATTGATATTTAATAAACAAAGAATATCAGAATAATGAAGCAAATTAGATAATAGAAGTAAATTGGGATGTTGTAAAAGATTTGGTTTAATGTCCCTTTAATGTGAAATATAATTGTAGATGTGTTTGTTAGTAGGCCAAATACCATGCTCCTCATTGTGTACATGAATGTGTGACATTAAAGGATGTTATATCTCAAATACATATAATACTGGTGTGTGGGATGTTACTCACCAGCATGCTGTGCTGATGTTGCAGCCCCTGAGTCACGAGCCCCTGGAAGTCCACGGACTGCTGTGACGCTCAGGGACCTGCGTATTATCTCCTGCCATTCATTATATTCAGCCTCCTGGGGAGGACCACCGCCTGTTCCCCTCTGGTGCATGGCTTCTTGGCCCATTTTCTCCTTCACCCGCCTCTTGCAATCATTCCATCTTTTCTTTAGGCCGTCGACAGTCCTCCTCTGCTGGGCCACGCTGTTTACTGCCTCCTCGACCAACAGCCATGCATCCTTACGCTGACGGGCAACTCCTTTGCCCTTCTCCTGGCCAAAGAGGGCAGTGTGGTCCTCCATGACGGCCTGGACTAGCGCTAAATTCTCTGCGAACGAGAAGTTCGGGCATCTCATGCACTCATCGTCCGTGGCCGCCTGGCTTCCTCCCTGGGATGTCCCTGGTGTTGGTTCCTCCCTATCCTCTCCCTCCTCCCCCCTTCTGTCCCCATGTGCACCCTCTATCCCTCTTCTAAGTGTGCCTTGTCTCGGGGGAACCCCACTCTCATCATCCCTTCTGGCTCTCCCTCTCCCCACTCCACTTACTCCCTGACGGGGACCCTGCTGCTCCTCCTGTCCATAATCCTCTCCCTGCAACTCCCCTCCCCTCTTCCCCTCTACCCTGTCATCCTCAAACTACACACACTCACACTCACTCCCACTTCAATCACACACAATCACAACCAAACACTCAGCCTATCACACTGTAAAAGATAAATAAAATGTGTGAGGTGTTAGAAAAAAAAAGTGTTGTGTATGTATGCAAGATGTGTGCAATATGTAAAAAAAAGTGTAAGTAAATGTACAGGCTTAACCAAACAAAAATCCGACCTAACTAACTTTGATGAATTGCGCCTCTCTCACTGCTCTTACTAAATCACTGTACTCACTGTAGTGTGCTGTAGCTCCAAGAACCAACCAAACACACTAAAGAAAATGGCGGCTGCGCATAGATTTATGTATGAATTTTGAATGGCGTAATTATGTGGCGCATCTTTTAGAACTGGCGGTTATTTTTTTAGATTCGTAGCCTAATTTGCATAAAACTACTCTTTATTGAGACTTTACTTGCGATGACTAAAATGTGTATTTGCGCACATTTTAGTTGATCACCGTTTGTTCCTACTTACGCCAGTCTAGCATCTGACGGCGCAGTATATTGGATAGCTCGAGTTGCGAGGTGAAATTACGGGTGGCGCGGGTTCCCTCGCTTGCGCCAAAAACTACGCCGTATATTGGATCGCACCCCAAGTGTTACTGTCGGTTTAACCCGAGAATAGTGAGTAAATGTCATTTTTAAAATGGATGTGGTTTTTTTTTTGCTTAAAGGGACATCCAACATTTTTCTTTTATGATTTAGGTAGAACATACAATTTTACTTCTATTATCAAATTTGCTTAATTCTCTTGGTATAATTTGTTGAAGGAGCAACAATGCACTACTGGTTGCTAACATGTGGTGAGCAAATGACAATAGTCATATCTATGCAGCCACCAATCAGCAGCTAGCACTTAGGGTCTAAGCGGCACCTGAGCTTACCTAGACTCATCAATAAAGGATAACCAGAGTAGGAAGCAAATTAAATAATAGAAGTAGGGGGCGTGACCACGCAGCACCGGGAGAGGTCGCAAAATAAGTACTCTCCAGCTATAGACCTCAAATACCTTTACTTTTTCTGAAAATTGTTCAGCATATATGATACAATTGAGTTCATCTATCTACACTAGGTCTGAGGATCACAAAACTTCCTAGCTTTATGAGCTTTACTGCGTCTATGACTTGATTCAGACTGATAAGGCCTAAACTCGCATGATCCTCGGCACCCTCTCCCGGTGCGCCGACTATAACCATTGACCTCAAGTGATCTACCAACCAGTGGGGGAAGAAAAATGCTTATATGATGGAAGATAAAAGTATACTACAGGTCTTACTGCAAGATCTGATCCGCCAGTTAGACGATCACTTTTTAAGCCTGTCTGATACCCTAGTAACAGCAATGGCGGGAACAGCTAGTGAAACCCCAGATCGCACAGAGTCTGAAGTCCCACTAAAAGAGACATTGCCGGAAGACCTTATAACACCTCATCCCCAGCCTACACGGCCTAACTATCCAAACTCTACTTCTGAGACTGCCTCCCAAGATCGGAACGACTCACAGCTCACTGATCATTTGGCATGGAGATCTGGGGGCCAGACGATGGTGAGGATTCCCACAGCTCTCCCGGTAATGACGCTGCAGATCCAGACAACACAGGCCTCCTATGTTGATTCAGGCTTCCCTAGAGTGCCTCTCAAGAGCGGACCCGAGTTAAAGGAACTCAGCGCCGAGATGATCATGGAGGCGGAACGAACACGGCCGAGAAACATAGCAACATACCCGCATAGGAGAGCACCTCCAGACCCTACAGTGATTTGGCCCACCTCGGGGATCTCGCCCGATACCCCTACAGGAAAGCAATATGGGCCCCAGCACATGCACAACACTCGATCTAGCGCAATACCTCTAGAGCTACTATCTATAGCCTCTCCGGTTCTAATGAAGGCAGTAGCCGAGCTGTTGTTAAATTTGGCTGACATCCATCTCCAGCATGGTGGGGATCCCCTTGAACAAATTCAAGACTCCCGGGGTGGGTTAGACTGATTCTCCTCTGGAATCCTGCATAATGGATATTACATCGTGAGCCGAACATTTTGCTTTATGTTTTCGTTCTGCCTAGTACTGAAGTATCAATATAAACAAAGTTAATGTTTGACTGTTTGCTAAATGAACATGCAGATTGCTAACGTCCACTGTTACTTGTTGGCTCTGATTCTGATGTGGGAATGTGTTATTACTTTTTATAATGACTTGATTTCCTAACCTTGTATATATATATATATATATATATATATATATATATATTGAGAGGGGATTCCTTACTGTTACTTACTCCCTCCCTCAAGCTAGAAGAGACCAGCATTGATTGTTTTCCCTTCTTCATAGAGATAGCTTATGTTATTTCGCTCTAGTATATGTTGTAGCCTTAACCACAACAGAGAACACAGTTTTGATGTATACTCTAAATAATCCAGCATTACTTGTCAGCAGTATGTAAGGGATCAATATGTCAGATATTCATGCTCATAATCAAAGGCAGCTCTATTGGTTTTCCCCTCACACCGTTTTTTTATTAATGTGAATGCTTAAACATTTATTGTCCACCTCCGGCTGAAACAGGAGCTTGATCATAGAATTGGGTTATTAGTGAGACATATTTAATAGTAGGAACCTTCCAGTCTACCATCAGACAGAGCCCCTCAAAAGAGACCTTTGTATGCCAATGTTTTAGATGTAGCCTAACTGTAAGAGATGTGGGCTGGTTTGTAAGTGGAAGAAATGATCTAATTCACAAGCTATTCCGATCTGGTACTTGATTAGATGATGTATTGTGTTTATTTCCTGTGGACTTACCTTACACATACTATGGTAAACCGTAATGCTATTCCATACTCTCCAAATAATGTTCACGCTAAGGTTCTCATGGAACTTTAGTCAGCAGCCAAGACATTAGGGACCACTATGCTTAGTTTTGAGTATCAACTAAATCACTTGATTTAAGGTTAACCACCCTAAACATTAGTATATAGTTTACTCCCTTTCACAAAGATATACGCAAAATTACATATCATTCAGAAGACCCTATATCTTGATTGGATATACTTATAGTACCGTATATAGGCTGTCAGATTAGGTTTAACTAACTTCCCTAAGAGTAATTAATATAGGTGATGAAAACCCTTCTTCTCTCGTTATCTTTTTCATTTCTTCTTATAAAATCCTCTTCTGGTGTTTGAGCTCTAAGGTGAATTTTTATAGTAATTGTTAAGCTCATTTTAGTAGCTTGAGTTATAAGTCACCACTACTTTTTACTCCCACACATCACATTATCGTGACCACATTCACATCCTAGCTAGTCCATATAAAGACACACACACATGAAACTTCCCTCCCTTCATAACAATAGTTTCTAAGCCCCTCTCTTACTACCACCCTATACAACCCCCCCAAGATAGCAAATAAACTATTTCAGGTCATGTTAACTCTCCTCCAGCCTCACTCACCTCTTATTATACTCAGAGGTTATGAGCTCCCTATGTGAGCGATGTTGTTTAATGTCATCATATTTTACCCTATAGTTCATCTTGCACTTTCCTATTATTAATGAATGGAATGACCATGCTCCTAGGTAACCGTGGCATATGTACTTCATTTGGGAAAATTACCCCTCTAAGCTTTAATATCCATACGCTCTTATACTTCTCCCCATCTTAATAATTTCGCTCCAGGCAGTATATTAGTACATTGCATATAGTAGAGACAAATCTCACACCTTGAACAGTAGAGGGCTATTTTTATTTTTATTTATCAGTCACGCTTTCACCCACTCCATTAGGTTCATAATGCCCTTAGTAGAGACCCTATAAAGCCATATTATAATGACATCACTTCGCCTCTAAACTATTGGTCACGCCCCTCCCTTCCCCCTCCCAAACACAAAGCAGCTCTGGACTGCTGACTTACCCTATCCCTTATACATAGGCCCATGAGCGGCCCTCTAGTAGCTACCATTCACTATTTAATTACTACTCTGCTTGACCCTTTGGAGGTCAATAACATAGTTACCTCAATTCTCTTATTTACCAGAAAAAAAGAGGTTTCATTTGGGTGTACTATGTCTTCTCATTAATGCTTGGTGACTTGCTCCTATACACTGCATTTTGATATTTATGTATAATTTGCAAACTATTATGTGTATTTTACAATTCCTTGTAGTAAGGCAGCCTCAGGATTTTGTAATACTATGTACACCTGTTTATTTGTTAACATTATATGAAAACCTCAATAAAAAAATGTTTATAAAATAATAGAAGTAAATTAAAAAGTTGTTTTATGTTCTGTCTAAATCATGAATGACTTATTATGACTTTAATGTCCCTTTAAGTATTCGCATTTTAAATGGCTGCTCACAGGCTGTTTTTTTGTGTTTGTTTGTCTTTAGCATCAAGGAGATCACAAACTGTTGTTTTCAATCTTTATGATCAACACTTTTTTATTATTATTTAAGGGAAAATTAGTGCTATACTTCACTTGTGCCAGTCCTGTTATTTTCTAAATGCAAATTCTCCATAATTAAAGGGACATTCCAGCCAAAATTGTAATCCACATGGATGCATTCAGTTTTGAATAGAAGCATTTGTGTAATATGCATGTATTAGCAAAAGAGCTTCTAATAAAAGCTATAGCTGTTTTAAATGTGTATTTAAGTATGCACCGTGCACCAGCATTTGCTCAGAGAGTCTAAGGTGCTTGTACCATCTGGTAATGACTCAATTTGTTAATCGCTGACATGATAGAAGCCCCACTGGTGCTCTGAGCAGCTGCAGTATTATAAAATGCTGGTGCACTGAGAATAGCTATATATGCTTCACATGCACGTGCAGAGACAAATGTTAGCAATAAAACAGTGATAACCTTTACTAGAAGCATTTTTACCTATACATGTATGTTGCAAATATGTTTCTAATCAAAGATGTAATTCATCTACGTGCATTTGAATTTTGACCGGAATATCCCTTTAATGGCACATTTACAGCGATATTTTTCAAATTCCATCGCTAAATAGACTTGATAAATCCATGAAAACACTTTTTGACTTATGTAGTGTCCCTAAACGTTATGAACTGTAACATTGTTGTTGTGCCATTGCTATATTAAGTATGCAGAACAGTTTAATTGCACACATCCCTTATTTACATCACTACACAATATTAAAAGGGATCACTGAGTATACAACGTCTGATGCCATTGCTAAAGACACAAAATGGCATTGTTTGTTGTTAATCCTGCACATTTTTTTATTACAAAATCCAGAGATTAAAGGGCCATAACAGTTGGAAAATGACATTCTCTTATTCGTTAGACTATCAACCCTGCACTACTATGTGTTTAACCCCTGCAAAGGATTAGTGGCGGTTTTCTCTCAGGACCAACAATGAATGCGTGGAATAAAGCAGTGTTAAAGGGACTTTTTACTTTGTGAATTACTTTATCAGTTAATTAGAACTGTTGCTAACTGGCCTCAGGGGAGAGATAAGAAGCACAGTCTTTAAAACTGACTAGAATAACTAAATTACAACAATGCAATGCCCCTTACTTTATAGAAACTCTGTGGGATATAAAATGCCCAAAATTCTCAGAGGTGAATACAGGAAAATGAGACAAAATAAATATTTACAGTATAATGGCAAAGTATCTTTTACTCAAGCAAATTAAAATTTTATATTACAAATCTCATAATCTTTAAAGTCTCTGCATATATATGTATGTATGTGTGCGTGTGTCTGTGTGTGTCTTTGTGTGTATTTATGTATGTGTCTGTGTCTTTGTGTGTATTTATATATGTGTCTGTGCCTTTGTGTGTATTTATGTATGTGTCTGTGTCTTTGTGTGTATTTATATATGTGTGTGTGTGTGTCTGTGTGTGTATTTATGTATGTGTCTGTGCCTTTGTGTGTATTTATGTATATGTCTGTGCCTTTGTGTGTATTTATGTATGTGTGTGTGTCTGTGTGTATTTATGTATGTGTGTATTTGTGTGTATTTATGTATGTGTCTGTGTCTTTGTGTGTATTTATGTATGTGTGTGTCTTTGTGTGTATTTATGTATGTGTCTTTGTGTGTATTTACGTATGTGTGTGTGTGTGTCTTTGTGTGTATGTATGTATGTGTGTGTGTCTTTGTGTGTATTTAGGTATGTGTCTGTGTCTTTGTGTGTATTTACGTATGTGTGTGTGTCTTTGTGTATATTTATATATGTGTGTGTGTCTTTATGTGTATTTATATATGTGTGTGTGTCTTTGTGTGTATGTATGTATGTGTGTGTGTATTTGTGTGTATTTAGGTATTTGTCTGTGTCTTTGTGTGTATTTACGTATGTGTGTGTGTCTTTGTGTATATTTATATATGTGTGTGTTTATGTGTATGTATATATGTGTGTGTGTCTTTGTGTGTATGTATGCATGTGTGTGTGTCTTTGTGTGTATTTATATATGTGTCTGTTTCTTTGTGTGTATTTATGTATGTGTGTATTAATGTATGTGTGTATTTATGTATGTGTGTGTGTCTTTGTGTGTATTTATGTATGTGTCTGTGTCTTTGTGTGTATTTATGTATGTGTCTTTGTGTGTATTTATGTATGTGTGTGTGTCTTTGTGAGCATTTATCTATGTGCCTGTGTGTACTTATGTATGTGTGTGTGTCTTTGTGTGTATTTATGTATGTGTCTGTGTCTTTGTGTGTATTTATGTATGTGTGTGTCTTTGTGTGTATTTATGTATGTGTGTGTCTTTGTGTGTATTTATGCATGTATCTTTCAGGCCCATTTATCAAGCTCCATACGGAGCTTGAAGGGCCGTGTTTCTGGTGAGTCTTCAGACTCGCCAGAAACACAACTTATGAAGCAGCGGTCTAAAGACCGCTGCTTCATAACCCTGTCCGCCTGCTCTGAGCAGGCGGACAGGAATCGCCGGAAATCAACCCGATCGAATACGATCGGGTTGATTGACACCTCCCTGCTGGCGGCCAATTGGCCGCGAGTCAGCAGGGGGCGGCGTTGCACCAGCAGCTCTTGTGAGCTGCTGGTGCAATGTTAAATGCGGAGAGCGTATTGCTCTCCACATTTAGCGAGGTCTTGCGGACCTGATCCGCAGTATCGGATCAGGTCCGCAAGCCCTTTGATAAATGGGCCCCCATGTGTGTATTTATGTATGTGTGTGTGTATTTGTGTGTATTTAGGTATGTGTCTGTGTCTTTGTGTGTATTTATGTATGTGTCTGTGTCTTTGTGTGTATTAATGTATGTGTTTGTGTCTTTCTGTGCATTTATGTATGTGTCTGTGTCTTTGTGTGTATTTATGTATGTGTGTGTTTCTTTTGTGTATATTTATGTATGTGTGTGTGTGTGTGTCTTTGTGTGTATTTATGTATGTGTGTGTGTCTTTGTGTGCATTTATGTATGTGTCTTTGTGTGTATTTATGTATGTGTGTGTGTCTTTGTGTGTATGTATGTATGTGTCTGTGTCTTTGTATGTATTTATGTATGTGTGTGTTTCTTTTGTGTATATTTATGTATGTGTGTGTGTTTTTGTGTGTATTTATGTATGTGTCTGTGTCTTTGTGTGTATTTATGTATGTGTCTGTGTCTTTGTGTGTATTTATGTATGTGTGTGTGTCTTTGTGTATATTTATGTATGTGTCTGTGTCTTTGTGTGTATTTATGTATGTGTCTGTGTCTTTGTGTGTATTAATGTATGTGTGTGTGTCTTTGTGTGCATTTATGTACGTGTCTGTGTCTTTGTGTGTATTTATGTATGTGTGTGTGTATTTGTGTGTATTTAGGTATGTGTCTGTGTCTTTGTGTGTATTAATGTATGTGTGTGTGTATTTGTGTGTATTTAGGTATGTGTCTGTGTCTTTGTTTGTATTTATGGTAAATATAATATGAATTGTATTTAGAGACTATGTGTAACTAATTTTGTAACATTTGTGCATTATGGTATCTATTTTGTAATATAACATGACCGCTAGATGGAGGGTTAACTAATAGGTAGATTGTGTATAGGTAACCTGTTTTTGTAGGGGTGTGGTCTGTATAGATATTTAAAGGTGAGGTCAGTGCTTGTTTAACCATACATGACTAAGGACATGGGTCCGAAACATTGTTGTTAAAGGGACATAATACTCATATGCTAGATCACATGAAACTGATGCAGTATAACTGTAAAAAGCTGATAGGAAAATATCACCTGAGCATCTCTGTGTAAAAAAGGAAGATAATTTACCTCACAATCTCCTCAGCTCAGCAGAGTAAGTTCTGTGTAAAAAAATATACTTCAGCTGCTGCCCAGCTGCAGGTAAAAAAAAAAAAAAAAAAAAAATGAAAGCAGCCAATCAGCATCAGCAGTGCTAAGGTCATGAACTCTTTTACTGTGATCTCATGAGATTTCACTTTGAATAGGGAAATAATATGAGTGTGCACGAAGTCTCACTCCCTTAGCTGTCCCGGGACAGACATACTGATTTGCTGCTTAAAATCCTTCGCAATGGGGTTTGAATACTTAGGACATTTTGACGTAAAATATCTTTAGTTTTTTACATAGAGATGTTCTGGTGATATTTTCTAGTCAGCGTTTTACAGCTATGCTGCATCATTTTCAAGTGTTTCAACATTTGGGTATCATGGCCCTTTAAATTACATTCTGGCTCAATAAAGAACCTTTGGTAACTTTGGTGGTGCGGCTATTTCCTGTATTTGCTGCTTTCGCTGGGGGATTGTGCAGAACACCTTTTAGCTTGCACACCGTCTGCTCCCAGGTGCTGGATTTCTTGAACATTATGTATATGTGTGTGGGTTGGTCTGTGTGGGTCTTTGTGTGTATTGTTCTACGTGTGTGTGCCTGTGTCTTTGTGTGTATTTATGTACGTGTGTGTGCCTGTGCCTTTGTGTGTATTTATGTATGTGTGCATGTGTGGATTTATGTATATGTGTGTGTCTTTGTGAGTATTTATGTATGTGTCTGAGTGTGTGTTTGTGTGTATTTATGTGTGTGTCTGTGTGTAGTTATGTATGTGTGAATGTGTATTTATGTGTCTGTGGGTATTTATGTATGTGTGCTTGTGTGTATTTATGCATGTGTCTTTGTATGTGGGTGCGTCTGTGTGTGTCTTTGTGTGTACTTATGTATGTGTGCATGTGTGTTTTTATGTATGTGTGTGTCTGTGTGTATTTATGTACAGTATGTGTGTGCGTGTGTATTTATGTATGCGTGTATATGTGTGGTTGTGGGTGTGTATTATTATTATTATTATTATTATTATCATTTATTTGTATAGTGCCGCCAAATTCCGTAGCACTGGGTACAATGATAGGGGTGTCATGAGATGCAGGACACAGCATAGAAGGTACAACACTATTTTATTGCAGAGCATGGAAATATACATCTGGTAGCATTGATCTCACTTAGTAACTGTGACATAGACAAACGGACCTAAGCCCGCCCCCATCCGGTGACATCACTTCCCACTCTCATCACATCTTCCCCCTTTTCAAAGGACAAAGCATACATTTTTTTTTTTCATTTGAATACAACAAATAACAAGGTATACAAGAAGCATACAACAACAATTTTGAATAGTATATAACAAATAACAAGTTAAAGAGAATATCTGTATAAACAACATGAATTATATCCTGACTTGAACATCGGTGTAGACTACCCTAGTCCACAGTGACCATTGGATTATTCTGCCCATACTTCCGGTAACTGCTCTAACTAATGTTAATCCCGATATTGGGCCAGAAGTTTCACCACTCTTCTGCTTGATGTAACTCTACATGAACTGTCCTCTGATACAGAAGAAGGTGATTGATAGTCTGTTGGAGGCAAAGACATATCCCCGCTGTGATCTTGCTGAGGGGAAAGCACTCCTCTTAAAACAGGGGATCCCACCGGAGGTGATACTGAGGCATCCAGTTCCAAACTCTCAGGTACAGGCTGAAGATGTTTTCGATTTTGACATGTAACTGTCCCTCCATCAGTAAGGACTACATAAGACCTTGGTTCTGGAGAACGCCCAATTACCATAGCAGACGTCTTCCATTTCTTCTCATCATCCAGTTTAATTCTGACACTTTGCCCCACATTCAGCTGCTGCAAGGGCCTCACAAAATGTCTCCTGTCGTAGAAGAATCGATAGCCCCTTTTTTCCTCTTCATCCCTTCTAAGGACTTTGTCCCGAGGAATAGAGCTAGTTGGCTGGAAGATACCCACAGAGGGTAAGGTGGTACGAATCTGGCATCCTAGCATCAGCTGTGCCGGGCTAAACCCGTGGCTTGAATGGGAGTCGCCCTATAGGACAAGAGGGCCAGGTACGGCTCAGATTGCTTCAAAATGAACTTTGTTGTTTGAACTGCCCTTTCAGCCATTCCATTGGCCTGTGGGTAATGTGGACTTGATGTGGAATGTACAAAATCATATTCTCTGATGAAAGAACTGAACTCTGCGGAAGCGAACTGCATTCCGTTATCACTAACCAACTCCATTATGCCCCACGGGGAGAACAAGCTCTTGAGATGAGTGATAACGGCTTGACTTGTGATTTCATTCAAAGGTGCAATTTCCAAATACCTGGAATAGTAGTCGATCATGACTAGGTACTTTTTCTTGTGCAGTTCGCACAAATCAGCAGCTATTTTCTGCCATGGGCCTGCAGGCAGCAGAGTAGAAATCAAGGGCTCCCTTCTCTGAGTAGGCCGGCGCTCCCGGCAAAAGGCACATTTTGACACATGGCTTGCAATGTCGGAACTGATCCCAGGCCACCATAATGCCGTAGCTGCCCTTTCTCTGTACTTTGTAATGCCTAAGTGGCCATCATGAATCCTGTTTAACATCTCCTGCCGCATGCTAACAGGAATAACAATGCGGTCCTGGAACAGCACCAACCCATCCAGCTCCGTGAGCTGCGACCTTTCTGACTGGTAAGAACTTAAAGACATCCAGGCTGCCCGACTCTCGGGCCAACCTCCTTTTATGTACTTTATAACTTCTTGAAGGTCTGTATCTAAATATGTCTCTTTCTTTATTTGTTCTAGCTTCCCTGAAGAAATGGATTTGGAGGCCAGAACTGAATCTACATACACATTCACATCTGATTCCATTGAAGACTCTTCAGCAGCAGCCAGCAGGAGCCTGGATAGTGTATCTACCACAACGAGTTGTTTCCCCGGCACATGCACTGCCTGAACGTTGAACCTGAGCAGCCTCATTATAAGTCTCTGGCATCTTAGGGGTGTTTTGTCAATATCATAGGATTGATTAGAGGGACTAGCAGTTTATGGTCAGTCTCCAGACTAAATTTCACTAAACCCACTAGGTAACGCTGAAAGCGCTCACAGGCCCAAACTGCAGCCAGACACTCTTTCTAAATTTTGGTGTATTTCGACTCGGCAGCCATCGGTGTACGGGAACAGTAGGTGATAGGCTGTAGTTTGTTCTCATTCAACTGCAGGAGGGTGGTCCCCAAACCATAACTGTTCGCATAAGCACTAACCACAGTCTTTTTGGAAGGGTCGTAGAACCCCAACACTGGGGGAGACCCTAGCAGGGACTTGACCTGCATAAATTCTTCCTGTGAAGGTCCCCAGGCCCAGGCAACATCTTTCTTTAGCAACTCTGTTATAGGGTGTAGTATATTGGATAAATCTGGGAGGAACCTGCCCACATAATTTACAAGGCCCAATATTTGTCTCAACTCATGTACATCAGAAAGACTTTTCATCTGTTCAATAGCACAAATTTTCTCGGGGGCTGGCTTGATATCATCCCCATTGATGATATGCCCAAAGTAACATAACTTAGCTTTCCTAAAATGGCATTTCTCTTTATTTAACTTCAGCCCGTACTCTCTAATAGTCTGCAGCACACAGCTCAGTCGCTGATCATGTTCCTCCAATGTAGACCAATACACCAAAATGTCGTCCATGACAACTGCCGTGCACACGTGGTCTCTTAGGAGAGAACTCATTTCTCTTTGAAAGATTTCAGGAGCAGAGGATATCCGAAGGGGAGTCTGCAGAAGCAAAAACGACCTACCGGTGTAATGAAGGTAGTCAGTTTGCGGCACTTTGGATCTAGCGGTATCTGCCAGAAGCCGCTAGAAGCATCCAATGTAGAGAAGAACTTCGCCCCAGCCAATATTGGAGCTATGTCTTCAAGTGTCAGCAGCACATATCTCTCTCTCTTCACTGCCTCATTCAGCCTTTTCAAGTCTATGCAGATGCGTACCTTCCCATTTTTCTTTGCAACAGGCACAATGGGGGCACACCAGTCAGTTGCTTCTACAACCTCTTCAATAACCCCCATATTCTTCATACGCAGAAGCTCCTTCTCCACTTGAGGCATGAGCAGGAACGGAATTCTACGGGGAGTGGTAAAGCTGTATGGGACTGTGTCACCTTTAAGTGATATACGGACTGGGTTGCAATTCAGTAGGCCCAATTCGCAAAACATATCTTCTGAGCTCTCATTCACTCTGGCTACTAGGCCCAAACCACAGGCTGCTTTTCTGCTCAATAAATTGTTAACAGCTCTAATCACAGGCACCCACATGGTGAATTTCCTTTGCTTGTACTCGCAGCAGGCAAGAAATTTCCCCGCACAATCAATGCGGCCACCAGGACTATGGACTTTTGTTGTAACTTTTGCCAGCTGGGGCTGTAAAGGCAGTTTTATGAATGCTGCAAGGGACATTACAGTGATGTCTTCTCCTGTGTCAATCTCAAAAGCAACTTTGGCTCCCATTACAGTAAGAGTAACCCTCCAATCTTCTTCTGAACCCGGCCGTTCAACAACAGACCCTACAAAGTACACATCTTGAACCTCCTGGTCGCTATCCACCTGCATCTCCTTAATATATTCAGTTTTACACACCACTTCAAAATGGCCAATTCTGTTACATTTTCTACATCTTTTGTCTTTAGCAGGGCATATGACACTCTGATCATGGGCACGGTTGCACCGTGTGCATCGGGCATGTTGCGCCCATCCGCTTCTGGGCCTATCTGTTGCCCTATGTCTACCCCTCACACTGTGCCTTTCACTAGCATCTCTCCTGAACTGCTGCACTTCATCCACAATACGTTCAGACCTCATATCAGCACTTTGCTTTTTCACCAGTTCACTCTGGCGGGCCATCCTAATAGCCCCATCTAATGTTAAATCAGACTCTAACTGTAGCTTCAGTGAGACTTCAGCATCTGCAATTCCTATGAATATTCTGTCTCTGATTTGCTCCTCTTTAGCGACACCAAACTCACAGAATTCAGCTAGTTCATACAGGCTGCGCACAAATGACTCCACAGATTCTCCCACACGCTGAGCACGTTTGTGAAAACAAGCCCTCTCATGAATCACATTTCTTTTGGGCACAAAGTGGGCATTGAGTTTATTCATAACTATTTCAAAGTCAAATTCTTCCCCTTCTTGGAAAGTAAAGGCATTGAACACTGGCTCCACATCTTTCCCCATAGAGTATAAAAGAGAATTAACTTGTACTTCACCACTCTCCTGGTCCAGCTTGGAAGCAATCCTGAAGCATGGAAACCGCTGACGCCATGTGGGCCAAGCTGCAGGCTGAGAAAAATCAAAAGTCTTAGGTGGAGTAAACTTCGACATTGTCATCAATCAGGAAACAGAAGCGCAGGCAAGAACTTCTGACACCATGTCATGAGATGCAGGACACAGCATAGAAGGTACAACACTATTTTATTGCAGAGCATGGAAATATACATCTGGTAGCATTGATCTCACATAGTAACAGCGACATAGACAAACGGACCTAAGCCCCGCCCCCATCCGGTGAGATCACTTCCCACTCTCATCACAAGGGGTATACAATGACAAAGATTTGTGATAAAATACAAAACATAACAAAACTAAACAAATCTAGTACAGGAGGAAGAGGGCCCTGCTCCAGAGAGATCACAGTCTACAGGTTTAGGGTGCAGAGACAAAAGGTTGGGGTTGCTTGTTACATTGGTTGCAGTTGCAGCAGTGAGTCAGGCAGTTCATGTATTAGTTTGGTTAGGATGAGAGATGGAGGAGAGATGGTGTAAGCCTCTCTGAATAGGTGGGTTTTCAAGGAGCGTCTGAAGCTATACAAGGTTGGAGACAGTCTTATGGAGCGGGGTAGAGAGTTCCAGAGGACAGGAGCAGCAAGTGAGAAGTCTTGGAGATGGGAGTGGGATGTAGAGGTAACAGGAGTAGAGAGACATAGGTCAGAGGTTGATCGAAGAGGACAGGATGGGGAATATTTCACGATGAGAGAGAAAATATAGTTGGGAGTTAGACTGTTGCGTGCTTTATAATTAAGGGTTAATACTATAAATTGTGTTCTGGAGTGTATGGGAAGCCAGTGTAGAGACTGGCAGAGCGGAACAGCTGATGAAGATCGTCAACTTAGGTGGATGAGTCTAGCAGAAGCATTCATAATAGATTGGAAGGAGGAGAGGCAGTGTTTTGGAAGGCCATTTAGAAGTTGATTGCAATAATCAATGCGTGACAAAATGAGGGAATTAATATTTTTGTAGTTTTTTGAGTAAGGAAGGGATGAATTATGAAAATGCTCTGTAGGCTTGAATGGCAGGATTTGGTAAGTGCTTGTATATGTGGGTTGAAAGTGAGTTCTGAGTCAAGTGTAACCCCAAGACAGCGGACCTGGTGTGGGGTTTTGAGAATAGAGTCTCCAACCGTCAGAGAAATGTCAGGTGTTGGATGTCTCAAAGAGGGGAGAATAAGAAGCAGCTCAGTTTTGGACAGATTGAGTTGGAGGTAGTGTGAAGACATCCAAGAGTAAATTGCAGAGAGGCAGTTGGAAATCTGGTTGAGTAAAGAGAGAGAGATATCAGGAGAGGAAAGACAGATTTGGGTATCATCAGTATATAAGTGGTACAGGAATCCAAAGGAGACTAAACGTTTTCCAAGGGAGGATGTATAGAGAGAGAAAAGCAAGGGACCCAAGACAGAGCCTTACGGTACTCCAACTGAGAGAGGCATAGGATCACAAGATATGTTGTTAAAGGAAACTGAAAATGAGCGGTTTGAGAGAGATGAGGCAAACCAGGAGAGGGCTGTGTCTCGGATGCCAAATGAATGTAGTATTTTTAGGAGGAGAGGATGGTAAACTGTGTCAAAGGCAGTGGACAGGTCAAGAAGAATTAGTAAGGAGTAGGGGCCTTTGGCTTTAGCTGATAACACGTCATTTGTTACTTTAGTAAGAGCGGCTTCTGTTGAGTGTTTAGGGCGGAAACCAGATTGTAGTGGATCAAGTTAGGAGTTAGTTGTGAGAAATTGAGTTATGTGTGCATGTGTGTATTTATGTATGTGTGTGTGTGTATTTATGTATGTGTGCGCGTGCAAATTTATGTATATATGTGTGTGTGTATATTTATGTATGTGCATGTGTGTGTGTATTTATGTGTGTGTGTCTAAGTCTGTGTTTTATGTATGTGTGTGTATGTGTGTATTTATATATGTGTGTATGTGTGTATATATTTATGTGTGTGTGTATTAATGTATGTGTGTGTGTGTATTTATGTATGTGTGCGTTTATTTATGTATGTGTGCGTGTGTGTGTATTTATGTATGTGTGTGTGTGCAAATTTATGTATATATGTGTGTGTATATATATATGTATCTGTGTGTGTTTATTTATGTGTGTGTGTGTGTATTTATGTATGTGCGTGTATTTATGTGTGTGTGTGTGTGTGTCTGTGTGTATTTATGTATGAGTGTGTGTATTTTATGTGTGTGTGTCTCGGTCTGTGTGTATTTATGTATGTATGTGTATGTGTGTATTTATGTATGTGTGTGTCTGCGTTTGTATTTATGTATGTGTGCATGTGTAAATTTATGTATATGTGTGTGTGTGTGCATATATTTATGTGTGTGTGTGTGTCTGTATTTATGTATGTGTCTGGGTGTAATTTTGTATGTGTGTGTTTGTCTGCGTGTATATTTATGTATGTGTGTGTGTGTATTTATGTGTGTGTGTGTGTATTTACGTATGTGTGTGTGTGTCTGCGTGTATAATTATGTATGTGTGAGTGTGTATTTATGTATGTGTGTGTGTGTCTCTGCATTTATGTATGTGTGAGTCTGTGTGTGTCTGTGTGTATTTATGTATGTGTGTGTATGTGCAAATTTATGTACAGTATATGTGTGTGTGTATATTTATGTATGTGGGTGTGTGTATTTATGTGTGTGTGTCTGTGTCTGTGTGTATTTATGTATGTGTGTGTGCATTTATGTGTGTTTGTCTGTGTCTTTGTGTGTGTGTGTGTATTTATGTGTGTGTGTCTATGTCTGTGTATTTATGTATGTGTGTGTATATTTATGTGTGTGTGTGTCTGTGTGTATTTATTTATGTATGTATTTATGTATGTGTGTTTGTATTAATGTATCTGTGTGTGTATTTATGTGTATGTGTGTGTGTGTGTTTATGTATGTGTGTCTGTGTGTATTTATGTGGTTCTGTGTCTGTGTGTATTTATGTGTCTGTGTGTATTTATGTGTGTGTATGTCTGTGTGTATTTATGTATATTTGTGTGTGTATTTATATGTGTGTATGTCTGTGTGTGTGTGTATTTATGGCTGTGTGTATTTATGTGTCTGTGTGCATTTATGTGTGTGTGTGTGTGTGTGTATTTATGTGTGTGTGTGTGTGTATTTATGTGTATTTATGTGTGTATATATGTGTGTGTGTCTGTGTCTGTGTGTATTTATGTGTGTGTGTCTGTGTATTTATGTATATGTGTGTGTTTTGGGGTTGGTGTTTTTGTGTCCATATATAAACTGGATAGCAATTATTGTTTTGATAAACTATTCACAGTTTTGTGCATTTCATTAAGTACTTAAATGTTGTCTTCAATCCATGCCTTGCCTTTAGTTAATTCAGTAATACATAAAACAAACTTCGGGCAAGCATACATCCGGATGCTGCATCAGCATTAGAAATAAGCATCTCCTGTGGGAGTTGGGTGCTGCAACAGTAGAGATGATATTTCCATGTTGCATGTAAAGTTGGAAGCTCTGGGACTTCTAGACACTCAGAAGCAAATAAATCAGCTTAACCCCTTCATAGCCAAATAGCTCTTTGGTGGCAAAAGTCATAAAACTCACTGCTACTTGTTGCAAACACTAATTTTAAAACATTCATTTGTCAGGTGGCAGCAGTACATTTGTAATAACTATTATCTGAATCCCCCTATATAGCACATAGAACCAGAAAGCCCATAGCTTTATACACAACAAATGAATTCCTTTATATTTCAATCATATTAATCTGTCTGCCTTCAGGCTAAATACATTAAGTTCATTAAAGTGATAGTAAAGGTATTAAAGTTCAGGCCAGTATCTTGTGTCATATTTACATTTAAAGGAACAGTAAAGTCGAAATTAAACGTTTACAATTCAGATAGAGCATGCAGTTTTAAACAACTTTCCAATTTACTTCTATTATTAAGTTTGTTTTGTTCTTTTGGTGTCCTTTGTTGACAACTAAATGTAGGTAGGCTGATAGGAACTCAGGAGAGTGCACGTGTCTTTAGCAGTCTATGGCAGCAGTGTTTGTAACTATGTATAACATTGCTATAACAATGTTGCAATCACTGCTGCCAGATTGCTAAAGACACATCCACGCTCCTAAAATTACTCTTTAACAAAGGATACCAAGGGAACTAAGCAACATTGATAATAGAAGTAAATTGGAAAGTTGTTAAAAATGTCATGCCCTACCCAATAAATGTAAGTTTAATGGTGGCATTTCTATCCCTTTAAAATTCATTAAAAAAGAAATTGAAAATTTACTGAAAACCCATTTATTCTACCTCTGATTTTCTATTTTAAAACAAGCAACCAGCTACCCTATTCATACAATCTTTGTATTCATAATACAGCCAATAGGAATTTGAGTTGACCATCCTATTAAAGGTTTTGCTGTGAGCTCCTGGCCTCTACTAGAGAGGAAAAGGGCTGCCATATTGAAGGTGTACGCGAGTATTTGGCATTGCATTCCATAGTCACACAAAAGTAAACAGTGAATCCCTATAATTTAGCAGATTCACTGTTTACTTCTGTGTGACTACAGAATGTAATGTCATACTGTATTGTATACATTAAATGCTAATATTTTTGTCTTACAAGTATTGTACATTTTATTCTACTATTCTGGCTACAAACAATCAAGCTCAATTTTCACTGGAATAATTTGATAATTCCTTCCCATTTAAAAAAAAGTCTTTGATGCAGATAATTCCTGTTAGCACGGACTCTACAGTGTTCTTCACAGAAAATTTGCCCATTGAGGGCTTGATTATGAGTGGAGTGGTATTTTTGCACTCCTGCTTGAACGCTAACTACACTAGAAGTAAGCTTTTTGCGTGCATTGGGTAATGCTCGTATTACAAGATGAAGGTAAAAAAGTTGTGCGCAAAAAGCTGAACTTCGAATATTGCAATCACATTAACATAGAAGTCAAAGGAATATATATTATTATTATATATATATATATTTATATACAAACACATATAAATACATAACTACATATGAACACACACACACATATATATATATATATATATATGTATACACATACAGTACATACATACAAATTAGCACATATGTATTTATGTATCTCTATGTTAAAGCCCTTTGCCTCCCTTTATTTAAGCCCTTATAACTTTTTAATGCAATATTTTTTTAATATTTTTTTATGTTTGTGTTATTATTATTAGTGTAACTGTACGTATTTTTGATGTGTTTTGTGATACTTTTTATTTGAGCATAACAGTTTACCAGAACTCTGATGTCGCGATAACCTGAAGTGCTTTAAATTTAATTGCGCTCAAGCTTTCAACTCAATATGCACGCTACTGCTGATGCGCGCATCCGCAATGAACCCAATAATGCTAACGCGCAACTGTTAAAGCGCCACTCACAATCTGGCCCCTAAGCAGCCCTGAGCAGAACACTCCTCTTGTACAATAATAATAATAATCTATAATATTTTAATCTTTAAAGGACCAGTCAACACAGTAGATTTGCATAATCAACAAATGCAAGATAACAAGACAATGCAATAACACTTTGGGGTTCATTTATTAATGTGCGGACTGACATGATCCGATATAGCGGATCATATCCGCCGCAGATTGATAAATGCCGACAGCATATGCTGTTGGCATTTATGAACTGCTGGTGCAATACCACCCCCTGCAGATTTGCTTTTTAACTTCCGCTTAAGCCGGAACTGAAGCGTAGTGGGTCGGAGGCAGCATCCGCTGCTTCTTAAATAGACCCCTTAGTCTGAACTTCAAATGAGTAGTAGATTTTCTTTCTGACAATTTTAAAAGTTATGTCAATTTCCACTCCCCCTGTACCATGTGACAGCCATAAGCCAATCACAAATGCATACACGTACCATGTGACAGCCATCAGCCAATCACAAATGCATATATGCGTATTCTGTGAATTCTTGCACATGCTCAGTAAGAGCTTATGACTCAAAAAATTTAAATATAAAAAGACTCTGCACTTTTTTTTTAAGGAAGTAAATTGGAAAGTTGTTTAAAATTGAGTGTCCCTTTAGGTGATTCTTTCTAAGTCTTTCTAAGTAAATAAAAAACAACAAATTATAGCTACACATACTAATTTGCTTGACCTTAGAATTGAAGATCTGACAAGGTCTACATTCATTTCTAACTCTTAATAAACCTCTGTGTTATATACTTAATACTTTGATATAGGGGTTGATCACAATGTTTTAGAAAAACATATCAAATTATTTCTTTACAAAAATCCTCATAGATTTTAATGGGGTTTTCCTGTTAAAAATCATAAGATGTGTTTATCTAAAGGATTGTGATCGAATTGTATTATAAGTTGGTTCCCCCAGCGTGGGGTCTGTTTTAGCCCATACTCACATTTTACAAAGGGCAACTTTCATGTAGTTTTCAGTCTAATCTCATCCAGAAGCAGATTTCATCCCCAAATACCAGGAATTTCTAAGCTAATCATTAATGTAATTATCAGCCTATATGATCTGGTGGTGCAGCTATAGCTCTCTAAGGCCAGTTGGCTAGGGCTCCAAGTAATCACAAGATTTGTGGAATTTGTGAATTTGTTTTAGCAATCTTACATTATCTTTCTCCCATACATGATCCAGGTTCTCCATGTATTCTATAGGTGGCTAATATCATATTAAGTATACATAGCGAAAGAGAAGCGCTCTCTCAGGAACGAACAACAGTTAAATAGCTTGTTCTATTGTGATTTATCACCTGGGAGCAGCATCTTTTAGCCCAATAGTGCTTTTCACAGAGAATAACTTTCCTGAAGTACATCAGTCTGATCCCACCTAACAAGGTCAGTCCAGCCCGAAATACCAGGCAATCCTTCTCTGTACAAGGAACAAGGCACCCCCAGCTGATAACTTCATCCTTCTTTGGGCCTCATCAGTGAGGTGTAGCCATATTCCTCTGAGCACATTGGGCTAGGAGTCCACTTCTGGTCTCCCCCTTCACCCTTAGGGAGATTTCTCTAGGGTCATATTACAAATACATACAGAAAGAGAAGTGCTCTCTCGGGAACAAACAACAGCTCTCTTTCTGCATGTCATGAAAAGTGTATAGAAATGATTCTAACAATACACTTTTATCAGTTGAGATGCCTTTATCACTATATACCTTTGTGATTGTTTTCATAGCAATTTTAACTTCTTAGTCCTAGGTTTCGACACAAACAGACTAAAATACATCTGTACAGCCTATTCCTCCTTTTAAACTCAAGAAAACGTAGCACGTTGTATTTTTCTAACAAACAATGCAATACCAGTATGTTTGCCTATTAACTCACTGTGTCCAACTCAAAATCTTTGGGATGGTTCATTGGTAGAACTGGGTTAAATGTGATAAATCTTTTCCCACCAAATTTCTCAACAACTTCTCTGATATGAGATAAAAGAGAATAGTAGTATAGATGAAGTGGTGTATAGGGATTTCATAAAAAGAGAAAGAAAAGAACAACCATATAGTAAAGGGAGATACTGCACAAAGTATTAGGTTGTTGTAAAACAGATCTAGATTTAGCGTCTGTGCGGTGCATTCCATGAACTTTCCCTGATATTTCTGCTTACCAGGTGAAATTTATATGTCTGTGGAAAGCAATTAATACTGCAGGGTACATTATCTTGTGTTCGGTCTCATGCTAAGAATAACGCACAATCTCGTATTACAAGTGGTTGCAAACTAAAGCATCTTACTGGGGCCAAAACTTTTTTAGCGTGTCCTAAACATTTAATGGATAGTGCAGGGATGACTATTAGCACACTCATCATGTTTGTATTACAAGTGGTGAGTAAAGTGTTGCACTCAAGCAAAATCCAAAATACTGTTGTAAAATGAAGCGCTTTTTGATATCTGAATTAAACCGTTATCAATTGCAAGTTTGCATAACAAAACACATGAAAATGCCAAGAAAATAAAGGGTTTTAGATCTATGTATACTTAATACTAATAATGCAAAGGTTTAACAATAAAAAGAAAGTTTTGTGGCTGAATTAAAGGGATATAATATATGACAAAAGGTGGGAATGGGACATGAATTTTATTGTGCACCTGAAAAAAGTCTATGTGAGTTATCTAGCGCACCTGTTCTATCCAGCATGGAGATGTTAGAGCGCACTAGATTATCGCTCAAACCATATAAAACAACTTTGCACTTTTAATATGAGCACAGAAGAAAAAGCACTATTGATTGCGCTCAAGCGATGTTAATGCATAATAGTGTTAATATTTGTTCACTCCGCTTGTAATTCAACCCATAATATTTTTAAGGCATTTGGACCACCAATATGTGACCTATAGTACCAAATACCTTGGACCACAGCAATGATTTCAGTAATAGATGTGTCAATAATTTGTATGTTTGCAAAGGCATCAAACATATGTTTCTCACTTCCTTCTATTTCTTTATCATTGTGGTCACCATCTGTTGTTCACTCTGGACGATAATGCTTTGAAGCCCCAAACCATCTGTTTTTACTTTCAGTTCTGTTTCCACCAGACACGGATACTTTTATTAGCTACGGTATATGGTAATGAGATTACTTACTTGAAATAGTAGATTTCTTCTTGTAGACTTAGTTCCTACATACCATCTGTTTATTAGAATGATACATTTAACGTAGCTGGTCACTGATGTTGGTCACATGAATGGGCCATGTTGGTTTAATTTTCTCTTAGACTTAGTGATGATAACTACTTATTATTAAAACTTGTCTTCAAAATTTTGAATCTTTTGACAAGTAATGATAATTTGGCTCAACTAGTAGTTTGCACACTGTCATTTCTTATTTGAAGGGAGAGTGAACTCAGAATTAAATTTTATGACTTATAAAGACCATGTAATTAAAAAAAAAAATCTTTCCAATTTACTTCTATTATCAAGTTGACTTATTCTCTTGGTATCCTTTGTTGAAGAATAAACTATGTAGATTTGTAGGACATCAAGAGCATGCATGTGTCTTTAGTACTCTATGGCAGCAACGTTTGCATCAGTTTGAAGCAATGTTATACATTGTTGCAAACACTGCTGTAGAGTCCTAAAGACACAGCACACTTCTGATGTCCTACATGTCTGCCTAACTTACTCTTCAACAAAGTAGCATAGCAACATAGATTTTGATACAAATAAGAACCATAGGTCCAACAAGTTTGCTTACATTTCGTATAAGCATAAGTTTAATTAGATCACCTGATAGCCTTATGCTTTTTATGGAATTCTTGAAGTCCCCCATAGTGTTTGTCTTTCATATAAGAACCAACAGAGTCCTCAGCACCATATATAGTCTTATATTTTAATAAATCATCTCACATAGGTACAGCAACATAAAAACAAGCAACGTTTTGGGGTTTCCTCCCTTAATAATGCTCATTCAATACATGTGTGCACAAACCTTATATATTATGATATATATATAAGGGCTGCGCACACATGTATTGCATGATCATCAATAAGGGAGGACATCCCAAAACGTTGCTTGTTTTTATGTTGCTGTACCTATGTGAGATGCTTTATTAAAATATAAGAATATACTGTATATGGTGTTGAGGACTCTGTTTGTTTTTATATGAGGGGAAGGCAGTCACCCCTGTTCCTCTTGCACCTCTCTCATGCAAAGTGCTGTTTACAGATGGGTGGGCAGCCCAGCGCTGGAGGTGGCGGGAGGATGGCGGGAAGCCGGCCTGAAGGGAGGCGGGAGTGGGTGAGACCACTATGCCACTCGACATCGATCACTGCAGTGGGAAGGAGGGAGGAGGGGGAAGGAAGAGAGGGGATCCTATGTAGGATCCATGTTTGTAAAGGGATGTGGGAGGGGGAAGGGGTTTGCTAATGAGGGAGGGCAGCTATACTACGGAAAAACATTGTTGTTTTTTATTATTTACAAACAAAATTTTTTTTTTATAGCAAACTGGGTACTGGCAGACAGCTGCCAGTACCTAAGATGGTGGCAAATAGGTAGATGGTGGAGGGTTAGAGAGCTGTTGTGGGGGGCTCATGGAGGTTGGGTGGTAAAGGGGGATCCTATATTTCAGAAATTATATAATAAAAAAAAATGTTAAAACAAAAAAAAAATGATTTTAGTCCTGTAGACTTTCTGCCAGTACTAAAGATGGTGGTGACAATTGTGAGGTGTGGGAGGGAAGAGAGCTGTTTGAGAGGGGTCAGGGAGGGATCAGTGGTGCTCAGCGGCATTTAGCAGCTTCCTAATTACCAAAAAGCAATGCCAAAGCCATATATGTCTGTTATTTATGAACAAAGGGGATCCCAGAGAAGCATTTACAGCCATTTGTGCCATAATTGCACAAGCTGTTTGTAAATAATTTCAGTGAGAACCTAAAGTTTGTGAAAAAGTTAATTTTTTTTTTATTTGATCGCATTTGGTGGTGAAATGGGGGCATGAAATATACCATAATGGGCCTAGATCAGTACTTTGGGTTGTCTACTCAAAAAAAATATATACATGTGAAGGGTTTTTCAGGGATTCCTGACAGATATCAGTTACAATGTAACTATCGATAATTTTGAAAAAAAAAAATGGTTTGGAAATAGCAAAGTGCTACGTGTAGTTATTGCCCTATAACTTGCAAAAAAAAGCAAAGAACATGTAAACATTGGGTATTTCTAAACTCAGGAAAAAAATTAGAAACTATTTAGCATGGGTGTTTTTTGGTGGTTGTAGATTTGTAACAGATTTGGGGGGTCAAAATTAGAAAAAGTGTGGGCGGTTTTTCAATTTTTTCATCAGAATTTATAATTTATTTTTATAGAAAATTATAAGATGATAAAAATAAGGATATCTTTAGAAATTCCATTTAATGGCGATAAAAATTGTATATAATATGTGTGGGTACAGTAAAAGAGTAAGAGGAAAATACAGCTCAACACAAACACAGCAGAAATGTAAAAATAGCCCTGGTCCTTAGTAAGAAAATTGAAAAATGTTCTGGTCACTAAGGGGTTAAACAATAAAAATTCGGGTGTAGACTATCCCTTTAACAGGCCAGATAGTCATTATATCATAAC
This sequence comes from Bombina bombina, assembly GCF_027579735.1. Taxonomy (NCBI): domain Eukaryota; kingdom Metazoa; phylum Chordata; class Amphibia; order Anura; family Bombinatoridae; genus Bombina; species Bombina bombina. The sequence goes on from NC_069504.1 coordinate 1,084,868,168, forward strand.
TACTAGAGAACAGGTGAAATAATCAGCACACCAATCAGCTAATTATTTCCCCAGTGCGCTAGTTAAGATAGAATGAATATCTGGCCTGTTAAGGGTCCTGAAGACTGGGTTTGGGAAACACTGTTCTAGAGACTCTGGGCCTGATAATCTAAAGCTCTCTGCTCAGGTGAGATGATCTAAAAGGATCATCCAGCTTTCCGAGATCCCTAGTGAAATTCTTAAAGGCAGATTTTGCTATAATTCTTTTGCATTTCTGTATGTGAAGGAGAGACAAACCCAGTGCACTGCATGATATGAAAGCTCTGCTGCATTTACACTTTGTGCTTTGTATTTTATGTTAATTTACACTTCAGAATAAGTTTTATTACATTTAAACTTTGCACTTTATATTTTTTATTTTATTTTCTATGCAGCATTGTTTTTAAGATTTCTATTTTACAAATTCTGATTATGCTTTCACAGTTTCTGTGTAACTTTAATAAATTAGGATTATACTTTCTATATTTATGTGTATCTATTACAAATTACATTGCACTTTGTATTTCTTCTATTTAAAATAAAACTGAAAAACTAGCAAATTATAGTGCAGGGGCTATACTCACTGAATTCTATTAGAAAAAGGGCGGAACCTGGAAGTCCCAGAGAGTTGCCTTCCATAAGCTCTCTGGGATACAGAATTTAATAGGGGAGAGAGAAGGTAACTGGAGAACACCTGGGGGTCTCAATTTACATCAATTCCAAATTAAACTGAAATGTTTTCACTACAATTTTGCCTTTCGTTAAATATATCATTCTTTCTGTCAGTTAAATAAGTGTATCATTCATGATTCAGATAGCTCATACAATTTTAAACAACTTTCCATTTTTCTTCTATCAACTTTTCTTAATTTGCTTGGTATCCTTTGTTGAAAAGCAGGAAGGTAAGCTCAGGAGGGTGCGCGTGTCTGCAGCACTAGATGGCAGCACTTTTGTTCTGGCATGTAGTGCTCCAAACATGTGCACGCTACCTATCTAGATAGCTTTTCAACAAAGAATAACATGAGAACAAAGTAAATTTGATAACAGAAGTAAATCAGAAGCTTTTTTTTAAATTGTGTGCTCTGTCTGAGTCATAAAAGAAAATGTTTGGATTTCATGTCCCGTTGTATAAGATATTCTATTAGAATAAAAGTGTGGCAATATAAGAATATATATAACCAACCAGCCTCCATCTTGTATCTATTCCTTTATTTTGTATCTGCTCAGCCATTCTGAACTAATACTGACCTTTTATTATACTGTGGAATTTACTGATGTGCTGTTACAGATAAACAACTATATCTTGTCACCATTTGTAGCTAAACATCTTCTTCCATAACATGCTCCCTCCAACATCACTTTCTTATCTCTGTACCAAGGTTGATGCTTTTCATAAACAATCTCATTTTTTCAGACTTTGTAACTTTCTGCTTATTATGTTGCAATAATGGGTCATGTATGAAGCCCCTTTGTCTATTAATCATGTATGCAATGTATACTATATAAACTCAGCACTGGCTAATAATAAACATAACAGATTTTAGACTTTACTGGCTGTTTGTGTCTGATTCTCTGAGATATCTCGCAATTGTGAAGGTGACATTCAAGTGGTACCCTGTTTCAGAGAGGACCTCTAATACATATATATATATATATATATATATATATATATATATATATATATATATATATATATATATATATATATATATATATATATATATATATATATATATATATATATCTATATAGTATGTAGAACAAAGCTCACTGGTCTTGTCAAGTGTCCAAACTTAATTTATTCTTTAGTGACGTTTTCCTTCATCAGACCAATGCACATATATGTATATTTAAAGATACGTATATGTATGTATTTATATGTATATATATATATATATATATATATATATATATATATATATATATATATATATATATATACAGTGTCCCACAAAAGTGAGTACACCCCTTACATTTTTGTAAATATTTTTTTGTTTCTTTTCATGGGACAACACTGAAGAAATTACACTTTGGTGCAATGTAAAGTAGTGAGTGTACAGCCTGTATAACAGTGTAAATTTGCTGTCCCATCAAAATAACTCAACACACAGCCATTAATGTATAAACCGTTGGCAACAAAAGTGAGTACACCTCTAAGTGAAAATGTCCAAATTGGGCCCAAATTGTCAATATTTTGTGTGGCCACCATTATTTTCCAGCACTGCCTTAACCCTCATGGAGTTCACTAGAGGTTCACAGGTTGCCACTGGAATCCTCTTCCACTCCTCCATGACAACATCACAGGGCTGTGATGAGACCTTGCGCTCCCTCACCTTCCATTTGAGGATGCCCTACAGATGCTTAATAGGGTTTAGGTCTGGAGACATGCTTGGTCAGTCCATCACTTTTATCCCCAGGTTCTTTAGCAAGGCAATGGTTGTCTTGGAGGTGTGTTTGGGGTCGTTATCATGTTGGAATACTGCCCTGCAGCCCAGTCTCTGAAGGGAGAGGATCATGCACTGCTTCAGTATGTCACAGTACATGTTGGCATTCATGGTTCCCTCAATGAACTGTAGCTCCCCAGTGCCGGCAGCACTCATGCAGGCCCAGACCATGACACTCCCACCACCATGTTTGACTGTAGGTAAGACACACTTTTCTTTGTACTCCTCACCTGGTTGCCACCACTCATGCTTGACACCATCTGAACCAAATAAGTTTATCTTGGTCTCATCGGACCACAAGACATGGTTCCAGTAATCCATGTCCTTAGTCTGCTTGTCTTCAGCAAACTGTTTGCGGGCTTTCTTGTGCAACATCTTTAGAAGAGGCTTCCTTCTGGGATGACAGCCATGCAGACCAATCTGATGCAGTGTGCGGCGTATGGTCTGAGTACTGACAGGCTGATCCCCCACTCCTTTAACCTCTGCAGCAATGCTGGCAGCACTCATACGTCTTTTTCCCAAAGACAACCTCTGGATATGACACTGAGCACGTGCACTCAACTTCTTTGGTGGACCATGGTGAGGCCTGTTCTAAGTGGAACCTGTCCTGTGAAACCGCTGTATGGTTTTGCCCACCGTGCTGCAGCTCAGTTTCAGGGTCTTGGCAATCTTCTTATAGCCTAGGCCATCTTTATGTAAAGCAACAATTCTATTTTTCAGATCCTCAGAGAGTTCTTTGCCATGAGGTGCCATGTTGAACTTCCAGTGACCAGTATGAGAGAGTGTGAGAGCGATAACACCAAATTTAACACACCTGCTCCCGATTCACACATGAGAACTTGTAACACTAACGAGTCACATGACACCGGGGAGGGAAAATGGCTAATTGGACCCAATTTGGACATTTCCACTTAGGGGTGTACTCACTTTTGTTGTCAACGGTTTAGACATTAATGGCTGTGTGTTGAGTTATTTTGAGGGGACAGCAAATTTACACTGTTATACAGACTGTACACTCACTACAATACATTGTAGCAAATTGTCATTTCTTCAGTGTTGTCACATGAAAAGATATAAAAAAATATTTACAAAAATGTGAGGGGTGTACTCACTTTTGTGGGATTCTGTATGTATATATATATATATATATGTGTGTGTATGTATATTTTACCTCCAAAATACTGCCTAGTGCAGTTATTTTATTAAAAATAAAGATGCTGCTATCTTATATACACTATATTTGGGGGGCATTTGGGGCACATTTAAAAAAAATAACCAGAGATCTGAACTCTGGTGAATTTTATAAATGCTAATTGCTGTTTAAGTATCACGCGTGCGCACATGATAATTTAGCGCTACACCTGTAATCTAGCCCAAAACAGGTTTTTTTTGCTAGCCATAATTAAATCATTTACGGGGAATTAAATTATGAGTTTAATATCCCTTTAATATTAAATCCTAAAAGGATTCCATGATTTAATTAGTATAAAACAAATCAATAATGCAAAGTCTTTCAAAGTCTGCATCCTGTGGTCTGATACAAATTCATCACAGTAAAAGGATGAAATAAATTGTAAGATGTATTTCACATGTGTAGATGATGCGCCTTTTATTGCTGTATTTGGCTTATAAATATAAATGCTGCACTGCTTGACATTGTGCAGAAATCATGCACACACTGACAGAATCTCCAAAAACTGCACATTCATTTTACTTAGAAAATATAATTTAAAAAAAAGTATGAATTGTAAACAGTATACAAAAGCAAGAATCTGAATCCTAAAAATCCTTAGAATTAAGCTTTTCATATTAACCAGATGTGAATATAAAGGGTGCTGAATTTCAATAGGTTCCTGGACTTGGCACATTTTCAACATCATCGCACACTCAGAATCATATTAAAGGGACAGTCAACACTTACTTTAACATGTTTTTATATTGAAAATAACAAAACGGAGGTCCGCCTACACTATACCCCTCCTGCCTTGCCGCCTTGCTTCTGTCCTAATCAGCGGCGCTAACTACTCTAATACCCAGTAAATATGGATGCCGGACTCCCCCCACCATTACGTAGCTGCCTTCTTCTTCAACTGATAAGCAAATCAGAATCCAGGCATCGGACAGAAATTGCAAGCGCGTGCAATTTCAGTCCGAGGACTGGATTCTGATTTGCTTATCAGTTGAAGAAGAAGGCAGCTACGTAATGGTGGGGGGAGTCCGGCATCCATATTTACCGGGTATTAGAGTAGTTAGCGCCGCTGATTAGGACAGAAGCAAGGCGGCAAGGCAGGAGGGGTATAGTGTAGGCGGACCTCCGTTTTGTTATTTTCAATATAAAAACATGTTAAAGTAAGTGTTGACTGTCCCTTTAATATTATGAATATTAGAGGCACAACAGGGACAATCTATTGCTCCATAACTGTAACAAAGAAAAAGTTTATGGAAAACATGATTTGATTGCAACATATATATGTTGTGATTAATTAATAAGTAGTTACATATTTTGTAATGTTAGTGAGTTGTTCCTGGAGATTTGCAATTCAGCTATATTTAATAAAGACTAAGTTAAAGGGACATAATACTTATATGCTAAATCACTTGAAACTGATGCAGTATAACTGTAAAAAGCTGACAGGAAAATATCACCTGAGCATCTCTATGTAAAAAAGGAAGATATTTTACCTCACAATCTCCTCAGCTCAGCAGAGTAAGTTCTGTGTAAAAAGTTATACTCAGCTGCTCCCAGCTGCAGGTAAAAGAAAAAAAAAATGAAGAAATGAACAGCAGCCAATCAGCATCAGCAGTGCTGAGGTCATGAACTCTTACTGTGATCTCATGAGATTTGACTTAACTCTCATGAGATTTCATAGTTAGCTTCCTTTACCTGATTGGTGAAATAATATGAGAGTTCACGAGGCTCATCCCATAAGCTGTCCCAGGACAGACACACTAAAATGCTGCTTAGAAATCCTTTACAATGGGAGGTGGCTACTGAGGAACTTTTGAAGTAAAATATCTTTCTTTTTTACATAGAGATGTTCAGGTGATATTTTCTAGTTCGCTTTTTACAGCTATGCTGCATCACTTTCAAGTGTTTAAACATTTGGGTATTATGGCCCTTTAAAGTGAATGTAAAGTTTGCGGAATGAGTGCCTGGTTTTTAATAATCCTATTAAAAACAGGGGCACTTTCATTCATCTAACTTTATATTTCACTGGTTTTGTTAAAATACTTAACTCTTCTTCTTGAAAGCCGCTCCAGAGTTTTCTCAGCCCATCGCAAGCCTCTTTATACATCAGCAATGACATATCCGGCTTTCTCCAATCACGGCTTCCCCTCTGGGGGAATCATTAGCTAAAGCAACGCCGTGATTGGAGGACGTAGGAAGAGGCTTGCGATGGGTGAGGGAAGCGCTAGAGCGGCTTTCACGAAGAAAAGGTAAGTATTTTAACAAAACCAGTCAAAAGTAAAGTTTAATAAATGAAAGTGCTCCTGTTTTTAATAGGATTATTAAAAAACAGGGGCACTGGTTCATCAAAATTTACATTCATTTTAATAGTTTAAAAGAACATTGTATTATTTTTTATTTTTGTCTTGTTTTATCTAAAAGAGATTTTTTTTTAATGTATTTACAAGTGGAGTACTAACAGTTACGCGTGAGCGATAAAGGGGTTTATCACGGCTCTTTGCACGGGTCAGGTTTTTTTCTCGTTTTAGAAGTTTAAGTAAACGCAACCGCTTGAGCGCAATTAAAGATAATACGCGTCGGGTTAAAGCAGTCACAGAACACTAGTTAACTGTTTTGCAAGACAACAAAGCATAACAAAACACATAAAAATACATTACAAAGTAGTTACACTCATAATAACACCATCTACTAAACATTATTCAAACAAAATATTGCACAAAAAAGGTCACATGTGTTAGAGTATAAAAAAGGCATGCAAAGGGCTTTAACATAGACATACATACATATACATGTCTAAATATGTATATATACTGTATGTATATATATATGTGTAGATATGTATTTATATGTGTATATAAACAAATATAAATATATATGTACACACATAAGACATATATATATATATGTGCATTCGAGTCCTTTGAAGTTAAGTAGATAAAAACAGTAAAAACATATTTCTTCAATATTAATTTTTCATAGTGTTATACTTTGTATTTACTGTACATATTTCACATTCCAATGTTCTGCATATAGCAGTATTTATAAATATATATATTTATATATGTATATACAGTATACATATAGATACAGTATATATATATATATATATACACCTATATATAATTATATATATATATATATATATATACATACAGTATATATATTGTTATAGCTATATATATTGTACCAAAATACCATCAGATATATCTTGAAACATAAATTATGCTTACCTGATTTCCATCTGTACGTGGAGAGTATAGGGCTTCATTCATTACTTGTGGGAAATACAGAACCTGGCCACTAGGAGGAGGCAAAGACACCCCAGCCAAAGGCTTAAATACCTTCCCCACTTCCCTCATCCCCTAGTCATTCTGCCGAGGAACAAGAAATATCAGGGTATAAATGGTGCCAGACGAAAAACAAAAGAAATTTAGGTCCGTCCAATGGAGAACTGGGCGGGAGCCGGGGACTCTCCTCGTATAAATGGAAATTAAATTATCAGGTAAGCATAATTTATGTTTTCCATCTTAATATGAGGAGAGTCCACGGCTTCATTCATTACTTCTGGGAAACAAACTGGAAGTGCTGGTTTAGAAAAGCGAATCTTAGGAACTTGAAGTGATCCTTGTGTGTTGGCACATGAAGGTAAGCATCCTTCAATTCTATCATAGTCATGAACTGACCCTCTGGAACTAAGGGAGGAATAGACCTTATCGTCTCCATCTTGAACGATGGGACCAACAGAAACTTGTTTCAGCACTTTAGGTCTAGAATAAGGCAAAATGTGCCCTCCTTCTTTGGGACCACGAAAAGGTTTGAAAAGTACCCCAGACCTCTTTCTGCTAGAGGTACCGGTACAATTACTCCTAGAGAGGAGAGATCCCTCACACACTCTAGGAAGGCATCCCGTTTCTCTGGTCTTGACAATAGGTTTGACAAGAGGAATCTGCCCCTGGGAGGGTGAGTTTTGAAACATATCCTGTAACCCTGGTCAATAACCTCCAGAACCCACGTATCCTGCACGTCTCTTGTCCAAGCCTCCGTGAAAAGAGATAGTATGCCCCCTACAAGATCCAGAGACGGATCGGGGGCCGCCCCTTCATGCCGATTTTGTCTCTGCGGGCTTCTTGCTCTGCTTGGCTTTATTCCAAGACTGAGATGCTTTCCAAGATCCCGTGGACTGCTCAGGCTTCTCGGCAGGCTGCTGTCGTTGGGTCTTGTCCGAATTAAAGGGACGAAAATTAGGACCCTTAGATTTATTCTTCTTATACTGCGGTAGAAAGGCACCCTTGCCCCCGTGACCGTGGATATGATAGAGTCCAGGCCTGGACCGAAAAGAACCTTTCCCTTAAAGGGACAGTATACACTAATTTTCATATAACTGCATGTAATAGACACTACTATAAAGAATAAGATGCACAGATACTGATATAAAAATCCAGTATAAAACTGTTTAAAAACTTACTTAGACACTCTCAGATTAGCTCTGTTGAAAAGGTAGCTGGAAAGCCCACTGCAAGTGGGAAATAAGACACTCCCCCTTCTTTTGCATATGAAAAGACCCTTAACACAAACAGGAGCAAGCTAAAGTAGGTAGCTGATGGTATTCTCATAAAACTTTGGGGCTTGGTTAGGAGTCTGAAAATCAGAGCAATGTTATTTGAAAATAAGAAAAACTATAAATTTTTGTTTAAAAAAAAACTTTATGGGCTATATAAATAGATTATCTACAAAACATTTATGCAAAGAAAAAATTAGCGTATAATGTCAATTTAAATGGAAGGAAAAGTAATCTAGATTTGGGCGTCATGTCAGCAGACCACGACTTCAACCACAGGGCCCTCCGGGCCAGAACAGAAAAGCCTGATGTCTTGGCATTCAAGCGAATAATCTGCATATTTGCATCACAGATAAATGAATTAGCTACCCTCATGGCCTTAATTCTTTCCTGTATCTCATTGAGGGGAGTCTCCACCTCGATCATCTCTGACAGAGAGTCACACCAATAGGTAGCGGCTCCCGCCACCACCGGGAACACTGCTGCCGGCTGAAATATGAACCCTGTGTACTGAAACATCTTTCTTAACAGGGTCTCTAATTTCTTATACATGGGTTCCTTCTTCGAGTGGGATATTGGTGTGCTTAGCAAGCGTGGAGATAGCTCCATCCACCTTAGGGACAGATCCCAACAATTCTAGCTGAGGATCAGGAACCAGGAACAATTTCTTAAACGAAGAAGGGGAGAAAGATGAACCAAGTCTCTCCCTATCATTCTTTATAATATTTGCCATCTTTACGGGAACCGGGAAAGTCTGGGGCACCACCCTGTCCTCATAGACCTTATCAAGCTTAGGAATAGAAGGTTCCTTCGGCAACTTTGGTTCCGGAACTTCTAGAGTAGCAAACACCTTCATTAATAAAAAGTGTAAGTGCACTATCCTAAACCTAAAGTCTGGTTCCTCCGTAGCTAGAGTTTTAGAAGTATTGGAGTCCTCTGCATCAGCGGATAATATAG